>NW_027440693.1:300000-537500 GCF_031893055.1 Leptodactylus fuscus | reverse complement strand
ACAGCATTGGGGACACCCCCAGTGCTGTTTGAGCGCTGGGGCCCGCCCCTATTGCTGCAAGAGAAATCATTTGCATACCGACAAAAACCGGGATTTCAGGCAAACGGCGGCGCGGAGAAGACAACAAAAGGTAGGAGAAGAATAGCCTTTCTTAAGGCTATTCCGTGTTAATTAGAAAAAAATGCATTTGTATGATAGGATCCCTTTAAAATACATCATACAGTACATCGTACATCATTTCAGCTGATAATATATAGAGGACAGAAAACATCATACAGTGCACTATACAACTCTCCAGCTGATTATATACAGAAATAAAAAACATCATAAACACAGCACACAGTCCTCCATCTGAAAATATACAGAGGTTACAAAACTTCATGCAGTACAGTATAAAACTCTCCAGTTGACAATACACAAAGCTCAAAGCATATCATACAGCATAGCATACAGCCCTCCAGTTGATAATATACAGATGTCAGAAGACATCACACATATAAAAGAAAATGCAATAATGACTCAAATCATGAAGCCAGTGTCTGGGTGTGACATATTGACATCCTCTGTCACCAATGTGAGACTGTAGATCACACTGACGTGGCACTCATAAAAATTTGGTACTCAAATAGGAACTCACTCCACATCCACAGTAAAGAAATTTGTGGCACGCAAAGGCAATTAGAATACAAACTGATTTATTTTATTGAGTAATGCAATCTAAGTGCAACTCTCTCACATTCCAATAATGCCATTTTTCCTCATCCATGTTTAGGTTCTGACCTCTCACCACTTCCAGCTCTTTCCATAATTAGGGCTCGTTCACACGGAGTAAACAGCTGGCAGCCACACACTGCTCAGCCCCACAGCTGGCGGCCACACACTGCTCAGCCCCACAGCTGGCGGCCACACACTGCTCAGCCCCACAGCAGGCGGCCACACACTGCTCAGCCCCACAGCAGGCGGCCACACACTACTCAGCCCCACAGCTGGCGGCTACGCACTGCTCAGCCCCATTTAATGAAACTAATCAGCAAAAATATTCTTCAAATTGTTCTGATGAATATTTTAATGCAAAGACGCAGTGTGAACATAGCCTTAGGGGCAAGTATATTCATGAGTTGCAGGAAAGTCCCGATTTTTACTGTTACTACCACAAAAAGGCATGAATTTAAAATACGGCACAATTACCATTCTGACACATAATTGTGGCAGGTGCCATCAAAATGACTACACAACATGAAAATACCCGAATAGATGGTTTACATGGGTTAGTGAGCAGGTTGAGGGGATATAACATTATATACGGCGACTTCCTTTATCCCATCACTATTTACACATGGAGACAGTTCTAGTAAAGTCTTCCTAACATTATATATGTCTACGTATTATTTATCTGCATTACTTACCATATTCTGCTGCTTCTGTGGACATGATAATGGTTTCAGCGTCCTCCTCTCTCTCCTTGTTTTTCTGGCTCTTCTCCATTCGTCTTCCTGACCTCTGCTTGCAGTAAGTGAATATCGACCTTCACTATTCACTACTAGTGCGTAGAACTCTGCCCTGGTAAAGTGAAGAACACACGGGTGTAAGGTTAGACAAGTGACCCCCAGTCTGACAGGACAGTGACCACAGTATAATGGTGACCTCCACTCTCTGACAGGACAGTGACCACAGTATAATGGTGACCTCCAGTCTGACAGGACAGTGACCACAGTATAATGGTGACCTCCACTCTCTGACAGGACAGTGACCACAGTATAATGGTGACCTCCAGTCTCTGACAGGACAGTGACCACAGTATAATGGTGACCCCCACTCTCTGACAGGACAGTGACCACAGTATAATGGTGACCTCCACTCTCTGACAGGACAGTGACCACAGTATAATGGTGACCTCCACTCTCTGACAGGACAGTGACCACAGTATAATGGTGACCTCCACTCTCTGACAGGACAGTGACCACAGTATAATGGTGACCTCCACTCTCTGACAGGACAGTGACCACAGTATAATGGTGACCTCCACTCTCTGACAGGACAGTGACCACAGTATAATGGTGACCTCCACTCTCTGACAGGACAGTGACCACAGTATAATGGTGACCTCCACTCTCTGACAGGACAGTGACCACAGTATAATGGTGACCCCCAGTCTGACAGGACAGTGACCACAGTATAATGGTGACCTCCACTCTCTGACAGGACAGTGACCACAGTATAATGGTGACCTCCACTCTCTGACAGGACAGTGACCACAGTATAATGGTGACC
Organism: Leptodactylus fuscus; assembly: GCF_031893055.1. NCBI lineage: Eukaryota > Metazoa > Chordata > Amphibia > Anura > Leptodactylidae > Leptodactylus > Leptodactylus fuscus. Next base: position 535,229 of record NW_027440693.1, on the reverse strand, counting down.
TCCACTCTCTGACAGGACAGTGACCACAGTATAATGGTGACCCCCAGTCTGACAGGACAGTGACCACAGTATAATGGTGACCTCCACTCTCTGACAGGACAGTGACCACAGTATAATGGTGACCTCCACTCTCTGACAGGACAGCGGCCCCCAATACACCAGTGAACTTCGTTCTATGACAGGACAGTAACCCCCAGTCAACCAGTGACCTCTGCTCTTTTAAAATACAGTGACCCCCAGAACACCAGTGACCCCCTTTCTGACAGGACAGTGACCCCCTTTCTGACAGGACAGTGACCCCCAGAACACCAGTGACCCCCTTTCTGACAGGACAGTGACCCCCTTTCTGACAGGACAGTGCCCCCCACCCCAGTATACAGGTGATCTCCATTCTCTGACAGGACAGTGACCCCCAGTACAACAGTGACCCCCTATCTGACAGGACAGTGACCCGCAGTACCATAGTGACCCCCACAGGGCAGTTTACCTCCCATACACCGCTGACCGCCTCTTCTCTCTCGGGTACCTAGTGGCTACGCAGCTTCGTTTACTCACAAAACTCTCAGGACGACACTTCGAGTCTCATCCAATCAGCGTCATCTGTGTAGTTTAGGGGCGGCACTAGACTGAGTATCGAGCAGCGATTGGTTCTTCGCACACAAGCAGGTGATTGGCTGAAGAAGCGCGGGAACAGACGGCGTGAGAGAGTCCCAAACATCAACCCTGAGGTGACCGGGTACAGAGCGCGCCGCAGTGATCCTGCTCTCCTCACCTGTGACCGCTCTACTGGCCGCCATATTACGGGGTCACCCAGCTTTCCTACAATCAGATACAGGTAGGAGAGGAATACTAATGTTCACAAGGGGTTTTATTGCAGGTGGAGTCCAAAAACCGCCTCCCCAGTTTCCTATTCATTTCAGTGAGATCCTGGAGCGGTTTTTGTTTTCTAGCTGATTTTTTTTCAGTTACACAAATTTCTGTCTGTTTCCATGGGCAGTGTGTTAGGGTATGTTCACACATCAGTATGCCATCCGTCCGTTTGAATTCAGTTTGACACTTCAAAACGGACTGATACACATACTGACGCTTCGAGCTGCACCACTTCTCTGGAATGCTCTACCCCGGACAATCAGAGTAACTCCCAATTTCTACAGTTTCAAACGCAAACTAAAGACGCATCTTTTCAGACCGGCCGATCACAATGTCTAACGTAAACCCTTCCCCCTCCTCTGTCCCCGCCCCCACATTACCCCACATGATATGATGTCATCTCAGGATAACTTTATAGGTCCAAGCTCCATCCACATGTTACAGGACACGACTGGTGACGGCTCATAAAGTCTTATGTCTGTGTAATGACAGTCACCTCTATTACAGAAGTGTCTGACCCCTGTATAAGCAATGCCGCCCCTGCTACCTCCTGTGTCACCCCCTCTATCTCATAGATTGTAAACTTTTGCGAGCAGGGCCCTCAGTCCCGTTGTGTGAAATGATTTTCTTTGTAATGTGTCTTTCTGTCTGTATTTGAACCCTACAAATTGTACAGCGCTGCAGAATATGTTGGCGCTATAGAAATAAAATGTATTATTATACTGATTGCATACTGACACCTTTTTATGCTGATGGTCTCCCTCCCCTAGAGGACAGATAAGGGGGTTAAAAGTAGAAATTGTAAGCAGAGTAGAGATAAGGAGGACACTGGGACATTTATTATATGTCCTTATCTCTACTCTGTTTACAATTGCTACTTTTAATCCCCTTATCTCTCCTCTAGGGGATGGAGAACGTTTGCTATCAGCATAAAAAGGTGTCAGTATGCAATCAGTATGTGTATCAATCCGTTTTGAAGTGTCAAACTGAATTCAAACGGACGGATGGCATACTGACGCTAGGTTCACACCTGCGTTCTGATTTCCATTCTGTGCTTTCCGTCTTCTGCATGCCAGAAGATGGAAAGCACAGACCGGGTGCGGCGGTGAGCGTTTTATGCTCTCCGCCGCGAAACCGGATTTTTTAATCCGGACACATAGTACTGCATGTCCAACTCTGTGTCCGGATTAAAAAACCCGGTTTCGCGGCAGAGAGCATAAAACGCTCACCACCGCTCACGGCCGGACAGCTTTCTCACCCATTCAAATGAATGGGTGAGAAAGACTCCTGCAGGTTTCCGTCTCCTGCTCTGTTTTATGCAGGAAACGGAAACCTGCAGAACGGACACCTGGGTGCAGATGTGAACGAGCCCTTATGTGTGAACACAGCATTACTGTGACCCGCACCCCATGTAATGTCTGTGACTGCAGCCACCCCACTACTGTATATGGCCTGTATCTGTGTCCTACACCCTGTACAGTGTCAGCGACCAAGTCCAGTGCAGAGAGTCTGACTATCCCGCACTTCGTGCAGCGCCTGCGACCAAGTCCAGTCCTGTGACCGTGTCCCACACTCTGTGCAGTGTCTGAGAAGAAGTCCAGGCCACAGCGTCTGTGACCGCAACCCTACAATCACGCAGTGCTTGCGACCATATCCAGTTCAGAGTATCAGTGACAGTGTCCCGCACCCAGCGCTGTGTCTGTGGCTGGCCAGTCCAGAGTGCCAGTCACTGTGTCCTGCATGCCATGCAATGTTAGTCCATGTCCAGGGTGTCTGTTTGCGTCTCACACCCCACAAAGTGTCTGTGATAAGTCAAGTCCTGAGTGTCTGTGACTGTGTCGTGAGCAGTGTCTGTCACCATATTCCACACCTCGTGCAGCGTCAGTGACCAAGTATAGTCTTGAGTGTCTGTGACTACATCCCACTATATGTTCTGTGTCCTACAACCCGTACAGTGTCTGTGACCAACTCCAATCTAGAGATTCTGTGACACTGTCCCACACGCTGTGCAGTGTCAGAGAAGAAGTCCAGTCCTGAGTGTCTGTCACTGTTCCTCATGCTGTGCAGTGTCTGTCACCACATCCCACACCTCATTGTCTGTGAGCAACCCTCCTACATTGACCAGGCCCACTTCCATGTTGTTTTCAATTTTTGTCATGTGGAATATAAAATGTGAAGTTTTGGCAAATGGAATGATTAACAAATAATTTAGGGTGCATTTTATATAACAAAACCATAACCAACTGGTAGTTGTGTGTGGCCTATTATCTGTATAGATGCTGTCATCTCACTTTTATATTTCCTCATAGCTTGTCACCTTATTCCAGGGAGAAGACTGTGGTGATTGGTAAATGGTGGTAGACAAAGCCAGAAAACCAAGAGGACTATGACCCCACCTCCTCACCACCCAATCCTCCTCTGCTACTCCAGGGTGTACACCTCAATTGTATCACCCATTCCTCCCCTTGTTCTTTCCTCTGCTTGGTGGATGATGAATGACCGAGGTGTACATGAAGGAGTATGGCAGCGCCTCTGATCTGTATAGTTTGGTAATCTTGCCCTCAGCCTCCACTTCACTGGCGACCACGCTGCCCTCAGGCTACAGCATGGGTGAGTAGATAAAGCATACTCTGTCGCAAAGCTGCCTAAATCTATTTGGTTTTGTTTTTTGTAGAGTTCAAGAAGGTGCGGTTGAGTATTAGAAAGTTTTGTAGGCGACACCTCAGAATGTAACGCAGGACTCTGACAGCCTCTTCATACAGCTGCTGAAGTCTGCAGAGCAGAAGAACAAACTTGGTATGGAGGAGAAGCTGTGTCTGAAACCCCAATTCCCAATTTTTTTTCTGTAGGCTTTGAAAAGACCACATATTGAGAGAAATATAGACACAGTTCTGTGCTGTGCCACTTCACTGGACTGTCACTGAGGTGCCCAGCATACTTTATTCCCTTAAGGACATAGCCCAAAAGTGCCTTATGGCCCCACATTGCAGAAACACAGCTTTTTTTTTTTAGTTGCAGTTTTTTGAGCCAAAGCCAAGAATGGTTACAAAAGAAATGGGGAAATATATATACAAAGCCCTTATACTTCTATCTTTTGCTGAATCCACTCCTGGCTTTGGCTCAAAAAACCGCAACAAAAAAAAGCTCCATTTTTGCAATGTCGGGCCTCAGCCTAAAGTGCAAACGACAACAAACACGATCGCTGAAGGCAGAGTTTTCAGACGAGGTAATGAGGTGTACGCTGGGGGTTATAGCGCACAGTATTACTATCTACTCTTCTGCTTCGTCCCTGCTTTACTGTATACTCAGCTCTGCTACCATATACTCAGCTCTGCTAGCTGTAGCAGAGCTGAGTATACTGTAAAGCAGGGACGAAGCAGAAGAGTGGATAGACAAGTCAATGTACAGTAATGGAGATGTAGCAGAGTCCAGTATACGGCACAGCAGGTTGAAACAGAAGAGTAGATAGGGTTGAGCGATCGGAATTCCGTTCCCGATCTTTTAGGCGGGATCGGAACCCGATCACGACTTGAAATTTAGTCAGTCGCCGATCGGGATCCGATCTTTCCCGATTGCTCAACCCTATTCATAAAGCATTAAAGCAGAAAATTCATTCCACAATCTGTTAAGCAATTTCTCCCGAGCATAACTTATTTCAATATGAGGATTTAAACTAACATATAGACAATACAGTAGGGTAAAGAACAGAGCGCTATTGGGATTTTGGAGGGCAGATTTTGTTGGAACCCGTTTCAGGCACCATGTTGCATATGCACAGCCCTTGAAGTGGCTTCCCACCAAATCACCCCATTTTGTAAATTAGGCCCCTCAAGGAATTTATCAAGGGGTATAAAGAGCATTTTAACTCTGCATGCGTTTCACAGATTTTTTTTAGCGTTGAGAAATAAAAATGAAAAATTACTTTTTTTTTTTTCTCTCCAAAGTATTGTCACTTTGGCTCTATTTTTTTCATCTTCAGAAGGGGTTAAAGGAGAAATTGCACCACACATTTTGTTACACAATTTCTCCTGAACATAATACCCTATATGTGCTGATACACTGATGTACAAGCACATGACAGCACTCGGAGCAGAAAGAGTGTTTAGTGGGTTTTGGAGGCCAAACTTTGCTGGAATAGTTTTCATGCACCATGTCCCATTTTCAGAGCAAATGGGGGTGGTGGAGCCAAAAAGGTGAAACCTGACCCCCCGCCCCCCCCCCCCAAAAAAAAAAAAAATAAGTGACCTAAATTTGGAAACTACGCTCATCAGTGAATTTATCAAGGAGTATAGTGAGAAATTTGATCCTTCAGGAATTTCACAGAATTTTTAACAATTGGGATGTGAAACTGAAAATTAACTTTTTTCTACAATAAAATGTTGGTGCCAATTTTTTCATCTTACGAGAACGGAAAAAGGGGGAGAACACAGAGCATGCTTATAGTGTAGATGAGTTTGCAGTGGATGTTGGAAATAAAAATGTTCCGAGAAATGGACCAGTTGATCTTTCACCTTCAGGTGTTGTGACTCAATGGAAGCCTAGAGGCTGAGATGGCTGCAGAATCCACAGACTGGTCACCAAGGCCCAGACTGTAATGGAAGGAAGGAGGCCAGCGGCTGGAGATGGACATCTGCACTCTCTGGTCCACAGATTGGAGTGTCGACAAGGTGAATAAAATATGACCTTTATTGGTCAAAAAAGTACTGCACAACAAGTTTCAAGCTCCACAAGCTCTTCTTCAGGTGGAAGATTACTTATTAGGTGAGGTTAGATGTGTGACACATTTGGCCAATAAAGGTTATATTCACCTTGTTGACACTCGAGTCTGTGGACCAGACAGTGTAGACGTCCATCTCCAGCCATTGGCCTCCTTCCTTCCAAATTTTTCATCTTCACAAGGAGTTAAAAGAGAAAAAGCATCTATTATTTAAGAAATTTCTCCTGACTAAGGAAATACCCCACATGTGGATTTAAACTGCTGTATGGTTACACAATGGGACAGAACAATATTTAGGGGCATGGGGGACAGATTTTTCTGTAATAGGTTTTATTTACCATTTTGCATTTGCAGTAGAAACTCCCCCCAAAATGTGACCCTCATTTTCAAAACTAGACCCGTCAAGGAACTTATCAAGGGGTGTGGTGAGCAATGTGATTTTACAAGAGTTTCAGGGGATTTTTAACAATTGGGATGTGAAAATGAAAAATTGGGTTTTTTTTTTTACAGTAAGGGACAGAACAATATTTGGAGAACAGATTTTGCTGTAATAGTTTTCAGGTACCATGTCGCATGTGCTGAGCCCCTGAAGTGCTAGAACAAAGGAACCCCCCCCAACAAATGACCTTGGTTTGGAAATTACACCCCATATAAATAAATTCTAAAATGAATAATCCATGGAACTGTGGTATAATCTGAAGCAATCCTTCATGCACAGGTCAGACTTTTCAGGATGGGTGTCACACTGATAAATTGTGTCTTTCCTTATTCCCCTTATGTAACGCACTCTGCACCTTTTTTGGGTTTAACTTTTTGTTTTTTGCAGTTTGTGGGATTTCACCAGGAAAATGTTGCCCTGGTACACTACGGGCACCTTCAGTTTCAGAAGTACTGAGGCCTATCACTTGGTCCCCAAATATCTCGGCTGTGATAACTTTATCCTGAAACTCAAGGGAAGTTCCTGTCTGGCCTGCACATTGTGATAGTACATAAGCGTTATACACACAATGTGCAGAGCTAGCTTTTTGTACCACACTCTTGTTTTTTGCATGGCACTATATGGCTTCAGGATTTGATCTGATAGATCAACTCCTCTCATATGCTTATTGTATGCCAGGATTCAATATGTATTGTAAGTACAGCCCAAACTCATAACAAAGATGTTTAGCGAATACAGAAACGGACGTCCAATTCACCCTTTGGTTGCAGGCAATATATTATGAGAAAAAAAAAAAATCCAGCAATCGAAGAGCATCCGGATAAAGTTAAAACATAACTTTTATTGTTCCCATGCGGAGAAAGACCTCAGAGAAAAAGCCGTTGAAAAAGTCCATCTCTGTGAAGCCTTCAGTCTCAATTTAAATTCCTGACCTGCCCACAAAGTCAGGAAGATGAGACTCCTAGTTTTTTGGTGGTGGGTTCCACATGGATTTTGCACTTTCAGAAGTTGCCTCAGTGATAGTTCTGGGACACGTTCTTTGAGGACACTCACCACAGGAGGAGGAAAAATAGGAATGGGGCATCTTCTTCTTCTCCCTCACTAGCAGTATCAGTTTCAAAGACCAGCGTGGCATACACCTCTTCTATTGAATACCTCTTTGGTACAATTGGGAATGTTGGGACATTTTTGTGTTTGCTGTGTTTTACACGTGTATATAAACTTTTTTTGTGTGTGTTTGTAGTCAATATTTGAGTCCCAGGTTTCTTACATATGTGTGGTACAGGGTGTATCTGGAGTAGGCCTCAGGCCAGGGCTCATTACTGGGCCAGAAAAAGGTTGCAGATTATGTATTCAAGTGCAGATATATCAGGTGTATATCAGATATATCAGGAATAGGCTGCCACGGGAGGTGGTGGGCGCTCCATCAATGGAAATCTTCAAGCGGAATCTGGATAAACATATAGCTGGGATGATTTAGAAAAACCTGCACTCGCAGGGGGTTGGACCCGATGGCCCTTGAGGTCCCTTCCAACTCTACCATAAGAAAAAAAGAAATAAGGTGAAAGGCGGTGTATGGTTCTGCCCTGTAACCCTGAGTCCAGTGAGACAATATTGTGCTTGTTTTGTTTGTGTGGCTGGAAGTAAGCTACAAGTATAGTTAGGTTATCAGTTCTGTTTAGTTAGTTGCTCAGACGAGCAGATTTTGAATTTGTTTTTTCCAAATTTAAGGCTGTATTTTGTTTTGCTCATTTTGTGCCTGAAGTCAAGGTTTATTTATTTTCCTTTTTTTCTCTCTCTAAATAAACCAGTTTGCTGCATAATTTGTGTCCCTGTCTTGACTGTTTGGGTCTGCTCCACTGCTTCTACTGTGCTAACTTTCCCACACCGTATACAAGTAAAAACCACATGATCAGCATTTACAGAAAATTTATTATGTTTGTTTTTTTTTTTCTAGGTGCATTAACAAAAACTGAAAGCTTCTATTACAACTTGTACTTTTACGTTGTGTTTTTTTTTTTTTAACTATTTGAAATACATTTCTTGTTCATTTACTACCCCTTTCCTTTTTGCCCTCATAATGGATACAGCATCTTCACAATTGTAAAGCTACACAGTGAGTTTCTATCTAGTAGTTAAATAGAGTATGTGGTCTCCGTGTTTAGTTGTATGGTTTTACTTTCCGATTTTAGAGACAGCCTGAATAGCTTTAATCCACTCTTTTCTCTCCTCTGCTGATGCAGCCTGCAAGAAGTAATGAACTTCAGAAGCGGTGATGATTTCAAAAAGATTTCCTTCAATTTCTTGTCTCTTCGCTGAAAAAAGTAATTGCAAGACAAATGAAATGTTACCTAAAATAGCAGCTTGTGTGATGCATTATATCAGACATAACAGTCTTTAACGTGAGTCTGATTGCTGCCAGAGCCGTTTAAACACGTTGATGGATAGAGTTGTGCAAAAGAAGTACGTCCCCCTATCACCACCACTTAGACATGCATGACCAACACAAATAATGCCCCTTCAGTGGCCCTCACACAGTATATTGCTCCTGCAGGGGCATCACTCATTAACCTGTTCTCCTTCCCAGTGACACCCCCCCCCCCCACAGATATTAATCTCTCCTACCCCATTGGTCCCCCAAAAATTATATTATAATGTTGCCCTCACAGTAGAATGTCCCTCACTGTGTAATGTTCCCCCTCCAGTTGCTTCCACAGTATAAAGTGCTTCTCCCGGTGCCACTACAGTATAATGTCCCCATCCTGGTTGCCTTCACAGTTTTTATGCAGTGGACATCAGAGCGCCAGGGACAAGTGAGTATGTTTTGTGTTGTTTTTGTTTTGTTTTTTTATGTTACACCTATTCCAGCCCCTGTGTGAATAATGTCATATAGTGCACACAGTATAATGTCCCATAGTGGCCCCTTCACACCATATAATGTATGACACTAGCCCCTCCACACAGTATCGTGGCCCAGTACTGCACCTCTAATGAGGAGGGGTGAGGCAGCCGCCTCAGGTGGCACTATCAGGAGGGGCGACATTTCGACTGACCTAAGCCAGTCCAAGACAGGGTATTTAACTATGGCGGTCACCCAGGAGTCATGCGGCCGCCATAGCTGCCGGGTGTCTACTGTTTTACACAGTAGACACCCAGTGCTAATGCCCCTAGTCGGTGCCCGGACCGATCGGGGGCATTAACACCTGCAGCTCCTTGGTCAAAGTTGACTGAGGCGCTGTCATTTTGCCTGTGATCGTCGGTGCCTGGAACAAGCTCTGGGGCCGACGTCACATTGGCATGACACCTGGGAGCCTTGTAAAGGCCTGTCTGCAGTGATTTTCCTTTGCAGGCGGCTCTATGCAGCCTGCAATTTTTTACAATGTATTGCAATGCATTAGCATTGTAATGCATTGCATTAGTGATCAGATCCTCTGGGGTTCAAGACTCCTAGGGGGTCTAATAAATGCAAAAAAATTAAAAAGTATTAAATTCAAATCAATCCCCCCCCCTTTCCCTAGAACACATAAAAATAATGTAGTTAAATACTGTGAGACACCTTCACATTAGGTCACTCTGTGTCTGAGAACGCCCGCTCTACAAATCTATAAAAATATTTTTCCTGTACGGTAAACGCTGTAGCGTGGAAACAATTGTCAAAAGTGCCAAACCGCCATTTTTTCACTGTTTTGCTTTTGATAAAAATATGAATAAAAAAAATGATCAAAGCAAAATTTCCCAAAATGGTAGAACTATAAAGTACACTCGGCCCCGAAAAAAAAGACACCTTATGCATCCCTGTACACGGAAGAATAAAATAGTTACGGGTGCCAGAATATGGCAACTTTAAATAAAATAAAATTTTGCACAGTTTTGGATTTTTGTTAAGGGGTTAAAATGTAATTAAAACCATATAAATTTGGTATTTCCATAATCGTACCGAAACATAGAATACAGGTGACAGGTCATTTTGGTTGCACAGTGAACGCCGTAAAAACAAATCCCGTAAGAGAATCGCACGAATGCACTTTTTCTTCAAATCCCCCGCATTCTGAATTTTTTTTTTCCAGCTTCCCAGTGTATTGTACAGAATAAACAATGGCGGCACCATGAAGAAAAATTTGTCCTGCAAATATAACCTCATATGGCTCTGAGAGTGGAGAAATAAAAAAAAGTTATGGGGTTTGGAAGGGGGGAGTCAAAAACGAAAATCAAAAAATGCTGTTGGCAGGAAGGGGTTAATGACACAGTTCTTTTTCTAGTATTTATCCCCTATCCGTAGGATAGATAAATACTAGATTGATGGTGGGTAGGGTGGGCAGGGTTTGGGGTGCAGTGCTGGGTGTCGCATGGGGGGGTGGGGGTACGTTTTGGTTGTCTGTCTGCACCTTCCCTGGGCTTGAGGATCCTTTTTTTTCCCACCACTTGGAATTCAGCCTGGCCACAGCCAGGAAAAGGCAGCAATTTTACCTTTTTTTTTTTTTAACCCTAAACTAGCCCATGACAGGCCACTCTGAAAACAAAACTCAGTGGACCTGTCCTGGGCTGGCTTAGACGTCATCATGCCTCCTGTGCTGAGACGCAGATATCTTATGCGCAGGTGAAGAAGTGGAGGCGGCGGTAGGAGCTCCATCAAGGGATCGCAGGTAGATGAGTGAGGATACCTTTTGTTTTTATTTTTCAATGGGCCGCTACCTGCTCCAGTATCCCTAGCAGGTAACGGCCTATTTCCCTACCTATCCCCAAATCTGTTCATGGCTGCCCCACGCTTCCCCTTCTACTATAGGACACAGAAATGGGGAGCAGAAGCGGCTGAGAGCAGGAGTGGGCCCGTGAACCCCAACAACTACCACCATTATTATACTCTGGGGTCTTTTCAGACCCTGGAGTATAATAATCAGAGACTCGAGAGGTGAAGAAACATAATAAACACTGTTACTAACTCACCTCTCCTGGATCCGGTGTTACTCCTAGCACAGGCTACTTATCATGTTATGTCCATATTAATTTATTTATGTATGTATGTATTTATTTATAATGTTACCACTAGCATTCCTTCCCCCAGTATACAGGGGAGGAGAGTAACACTGTTTGTCATGTTTAATCACCTCCCCTAGGCCGCATAATTATACTCCAGGGTCTGAAGCCCAACAAATACTCTCAGTACCATTACCTCAGGGATGCGGTAATCTGCCGCATGAAGCCTCATGGCAGATGTGGCCCTGCAAGAGTAAGGGTGCATTCACACTACGGAACGCCAGCGTGTATCACAGCCGTACACACCGGCGTTACAGCAGGGCTGCCGGACACTTCCCATTCATTTCTATGGGAGCCGGCATGCGAGCACTCCCCATAGAAATGAATGGAAAAAAGCAGTCCATTCATTTCTATGGGGAGCGCTCGCATGCCGGCTCCCATATAAATGAAGGGAAAGTGTCCGGCAGCCCTGCTGTAACTCCGGTGTGTACGGCTGTGATACACGCTGGCGTTCCGTAGTGTGAATGCACCCTAATAGTTCACAACAAAAGTGTCAAGTTAAAGTTTGCTGAAATGTTTCAAGTTGTTTGTGAACCACCAAGGGGGGCATTATACTGTGATGAGGTCACTATGAGGGAATTATACTTGGTGAGCACTAATTGGCCATCATGCTATGAAGCCGCTAATGGGGCATTATAATGTATGGAGACACAACATGAGCATTATACTGTGGTGGGAGAACTGAGGAGGCATTATCACCACATGTTACACAAAGGTGCTTTTACTGCTTGGGAGATCAAAGGTACTTGATAGGAATAGGCAGGATCAAAGTGTATATGGGCTAGTTTAGGGGCATGGCGTACCATAAAAAAATTGGTAGTGCTGCCCCTCATAGTGTCTTCTGAAAATTGGGAGTATGCCTAGGCAATGAGGGAAGCGTCCCATCAATTTGTTTAAACAGCCCTGAGCTAATCTTTCTATATAACACAAGTCCCACAGGTTAGATAGCATTTTCAATGTGACAGATTCACTTGAATACTTTTTGTATAGATCACAGCATAGTCCATGGCTCACTGGGGCATATTTAGTAATTTATCTAATTTATATACTGATCTCTTGTGCCTCACTTAAGTCCTCAGGAACCAGTTACCTTCTTCTACAGCAGTCACAACACACCCTCGCAAATGTATAGATCCCAATGGGTCTTCATCCCCCTGCAAAAATAAATATGTACATTAGGACCTAAAAGTTTGTGAGGTAGCAGACAGACTTGAACAGGCCAACAGGGAGTGGGCTCCTGAGCCAGGTTGGTGAGATGACATGTAGGTAAAGAGTCCGTTCTGTATTATTCCACTCTGGACCCTCCTCTCAACATCGCTTTTGGTTCCCCAATCCCCAATGTTGAGAGATAGGAGGGCCCTAGTTTAAAGCAGGAGTTTAAAGCCCATGCAGTCAGCAAGTTACTGAAAAAGCCCCATGGACAGAAATGGTCAAAGGTAAGGATTAGGAAATGAGGTACTACTGAAAAAACTGTGCCAGATAATATTTGCATGTAGTTGTACAGTTGACTCCTAGTGAATTTTATTGGTGAACCAAAGGCACCCAAACCAATACTGGTAAAGGATCGAAATTTAGTCCACCCCAAGCTAGAGTTTAGATTTTGGATGGTGATATCTATTAAGCATGCATTATGTTATACAATATTGGTATGTATTTTGCTTTGTATTTTACAATTTCATTTTACATACCTCAAAACTTCACACAAGGGTTTGACCCTATGAAAATATACCACAAAACGGGCATTTCTAGTATTGTTTGTAGGTGCTCTTGGACTAACTGAGAATGCAGATGTTTTGAGGCATGTTTTTTTTACTCATTGGAATATTAGATTAATCACTGAATAAAAAATTAAAATATGAAACAAAACAAAATTATCTTACTGATGCTGGGTCATAGTAGTGCAGGTAGGCAGGGTCTTCTCTAAGGACAAATTTCCTTACTTTCCAGTTTTTCCTTCTGTGCCCCTGTAAGTATATAAATATAGAGTTAAAATGTTTAGCAGCGGAAGTAAAAATGTGCTGACAGAACTTTACTTATTGGAAATGACGTGACAAAATCTGCCTGGACATGGCCATGAAACAGGAACCAAGGTAACGGAAGTTCACAGACGCCTAGAGTAATGCACAAATGAATGAATTTTCGTCACCTTGTCTCCCCACCAAAAATAGCAATAAAAAGTGATTGTATAATCATACATACCAAAAATTTTTACCAATAAAAAAAACTACAACATGCCCTGCAAATCAAGAGCCTTGACATATCACCATCAACTAAACCGTAAAAGAAGTACTAGGTGTTAGAATACAGTGACCCGAGACAAATGGTTCACTTTTGAAAATTGAAATTTTATTTGGTAAAAGCTAGAGATGAGCGAACACTAAAATGTTCGAGGTTCGAAATTCGATTCGAACAGCCGCTCAATGTTCGTGTGTTCGAACGGGTTTCGAACCCCATTATAGTCTATGGGGAACAGATACTCGTTAAGGGGGAAACCCAAATCCGTGTCTGGAGGGTCACCAAGTCCACTATGACACCCCAGGAAATGATGCCAACACCTCTGGAATGACACTGGGACAGCAGGGGAAGCATGTCTGGGGGCATCTAACACACCAAAGACCCTCTATTACCCCAACATCACAGCCTAACAACTACACACTTTACACACTCAATACCACCTCTCTGACAGTAGGAAAACACCTTGAAACATGTGTATTTGGCACTTGCAGTGAGGAGAGCTTGTCACCAGCAGTGAATTTGGCCCTTGTAGTAAGTTGAGGTTGGCACCAACATTTGTTTTGAAAATCAGGGTGGATTGAGCCTCTAACCAGCAGAGTTTGGGCAAATTCATGGTGGAGGAAGCCTCTAAAAACCCCAGTTTGGACCAATTCATGGTGGAGGGAGACTCTAAAAACCCCAGTTTGGACCAATTCATGGTGGAGGGAGCCTCTAAAAACCCCAGTTTGGACCAATTCATGGTGGAGGGAGCCTCTAACCAGCCCAGTTTGGGCAAATTCATGGTGGAGGGAGCCTCTAACCAGCCCAGTTTGGACCAATTAATGGTGGAGGGAGCCTCTAACCAGCCCAGTTTGGACCAATTAATGGTGGAGGGAGCCTCTAACCACCCCAGTTTGGACCAATTCATGGTGGAGGGAGCCTCTAACCAGCCCAGTTTGGACCAATTCATGGTGGAGGGAGCCTCTAAAAAACCCAGTTTGGACCAATTCATGGTGGAGGGAGCCTCTAAACAGCCCAGTTTGGGCAAATTCATGGTGGAGGGAGCCTCTAAAAAACCCAGTTTGGACCAATTCATGGTGGAGGGAGCCTCTAACCAGCCCAGTTTGGACCAATTAATGGTGGAGGGAGCCTCTAAACAGCCAAGTTTGGACCAATTCATGGTGGAGGGAGCCTCTAAAAACCCCAGTTTGGACCAATTCATGGTGGAGGGAGCCTCTAACCAGCCCAGTTTGGACCAATTAATGGTGGAGGGAGCCTCTAACCAGCCCAGTTTGGACCAATTAATGGTGGAGGGAGCCTCTAACCACCCCAGTTTGGACCAATTCATGGTGGAGGGAGCCTCTAAACAGCCAAGTTTGGACCAATTCATGGTGAAGGGAGCCTCTAAAAACCCGTTTGGACCAATTCATGGTGGAGGGAGCCTCTAACCAGCCCAGTTTGGGCAAATTCATGGTGGAGGGAGCCTCTAAACAGCCCAGTTTGGGCAAATTCATGGTGGAGGGAGCCTCTAACCAGCCCAGTTTGGACCAATTAATGGTGGAGGGAGCCTCTAACCAGCCCAGTTTGGACCAATTAATGGTGGAGGGAGCCTCTAACCACCCCAGTTTGGACCAATTCATGGTGGAGGGAGCCTCTAAACAGCCAAGTTTGGACCAATTCATGGTGGAGGGAGCCTCTAAAAACCCCAGTTTGGACCAATTCATGGTGGAGGGAGCCTCTAACCAGCCCAGTTTGGACCAATTAATGGTGGAGGGAGCCTCTAAACAGCCAAGTTTTGGGAAATTCATGGTGGAGGGAGCCTCTAACCAGCCCAGTTTGGACCAATTCATGGTGGAGGGAGCCTCTAAACAGCCCAGTTTGGGCAAATTCATGGTGGAGGGAGCCTCTAAAAAACCCAGTTTGGACCAATTCATGGTGGAGGGAGCCTCTAATTAGCCCAGTTTGGACCAATTAATTGTGGAGGGAGCCTCTAACCAGCCCAGTTTGGACCAATTAATGGTGGAGGGAGCCTCTAACCACCCCAGTTTGGACCAATTCATGGTGGAGGGAGCCTCTAAACAGCCAAGTTTGGACCAATTCATGGTGGAGGGAGCCTCTAAAAACCCCAGTTTGGACCAATTCATGGTGGAGGGAGCCTCTAACCAGCCCAGTTTGGGCAAATTCATGGTGGAGGGAGCCTCTAAACAGCCCAGTTTGGGCAAATTCATGGTGGAGGGAGCCTCTAACCAGCCCAGTTTGGACCAATTAATGGTGGAGGGAGCCTCTAACCAGCCCAGTTTGGACCAATTAATGGTGGAGGGAGCCTCTAACCACCCCAGTTTGGACCAATTCATGGTGGAGGGAGCCTCTAAACAGCCAAGTTTGGACCAATTCATGGTGGAGGGAGCCTCTAAAAACCCCAGTTTGGACCAATTCATGGTGGAGGGAGCCTCTAACCAGCCCAGTTTGGGCAAATTCATGGTGGAGGGAGCCTCTAAACAGCCCAGTTTGGGCAAATTCATGGTGGAGGGAGCCTCTAACCAGCCCAGTTTGGACCAATTAATGGTGGAGGGAGCCTCTAACCAGCCCAGTTTGGACCAATTAATGGTGGAGGGAGCCTCTAACCACCCCAGTTTGGACCAATTCATGGTGGAGGGAGCCTCTAAACAGCCAAGTTTGGACCAATTCATGGTGGAGGGAGCCTCTAAAAACCCCAGTTTGGACCAATTCATGGTGGAGGGAGCCTCTAACCAGCCCAGTTTGGGCAAATTCATGGTGGAGGGAGCCTCTAAACAGCCCAGTTTGGGCAAATTCATGGTGGAGGGAGCCTCTAACCAGCCCAGTTTGGACCAATTAATGGTGGAGGGAGCCTCTAAACAGCCAAGTTTGGACCAATTCATGGTGGAGGGAGCCTCTAAAAACCCCAGTTTGGACCAATTCATGGTGGAGGGAGCCTCTAACCAGCCCAGTTTGGACCAATTAATGGTGGAGGGAGCCTCTAACCAGCCCAGTTTGGACCAATTAATGGTGGAGGGAGCCTCTAACCACCCCAGTTTGGACCAATTCATGGTGGAGGGAGCCTCTAAACAGCCAAGTTTGGACCAATTCATGGTGAAGGGAGCCTCTAAAAACCCGTTTGGACCAATTCATGGTGGAGGGAGCCTCTAACCAGCCCAGTTTGGGCAAATTCATGGTGGAGGGAGCCTCTAAACAGCCCAGTTTGGGCAAATTCATGGTGGAGGGAGCCTCTAACCAGCCCAGTTTGGACCAATTAATGGTGGAGGGAGCCTCTAACCAGCCCAGTTTGGACCAATTAATGGTGGAGGGAGCCTCTAACCACCCCAGTTTGGACCAATTCATGGTGGAGGGAGCCTCTAAACAGCCAAGTTTGGACCAATTCATGGTGGAGGGAGCCTCTAAAAACCCCAGTTTGGACCAATTCATGGTGGAGGGAGCCTCTAACCAGCCCAGTTTGGACCAATTAATGGTGGAGGGAGCCTCTAAACAGCCAAGTTTTGGGAAATTCATGGTGGAGGGAGCCTCTAACCAGCCCAGTTTGGACCAATTCATGGTGGAGGGAGCCTCTAAACAGCCCAGTTTGGGCAAATTCATGGTGGAGGGAGCCTCTAAAAAACCCAGTTTGGACCAATTCATGGTGGAGGGAGCCTCTAATTAGCCCAGTTTGGACCAATTAATTGTGGAGGGAGCCTCTAACCAGCCCAGTTTGGACCAATTAATGGTGGAGGGAGCCTCTAACCACCCCAGTTTGGACCAATTCATGGTGGAGGGAGCCTCTAAACAGCCAAGTTTGGACCAATTCATGGTGGAGGGAGCCTCTAAAAACCCCAGTTTGGACCAATTCATGGTGGAGGGAGCCTCTAACCAGCCCAGTTTGGGCAAATTCATGGTGGAGGGAGCCTCTAAACAGCCCAGTTTGGGCAAATTCATGGTAGAGGGAGCCTCTAACCAGCCCAGTTTGGACCAATTAATGGTGGAGGGAGCCTCTAACCAGCCCAGTTTGGACCAATTAATGGTGGAGGGAGCCTCTAAAAACCCCAGTTTGGACCAATTCATGGTGGAGGGAGCCTCTAAACAGCCAAGTTTGGACCAATTCATGGTGGAGGGAGCCTCTAAAAACCCCAGTTTGGACCAATTCATGGTGGAGGGAGCCTCTAACCAGCCCAGTTTGGGCAAATTCATGGTGGAGGGAGCCTCTAAACAGCCCAGTTTGGGCAAATTCATGGTGGAGGGAGCCTCTAACCAGCCCAGTTTGGACCAATTAATGGTGGAGGGAGCCTCTAACCAGCCCAGTTTGGACCAATTAATGGTGGAGGGAGCCTCTAACCACCCCAGTTTGGACCAATTCATGGTGGAGGGAGCCTCTAAACAGCCAAGTTTGGACCAATTCATGGTGGAGGGAGCCTCTAAAAACCCCAGTTTGGACCAATTCATGGTGGAGGGAGCCTCTAACCAGCCCAGTTTGGGCAAATTCATGGTGGAGGGAGCCTCTAAACAGCCCAGTTTGGGCAAATTCATGGTGGAGGGAGCCTCTAAAAAACCCAGTTTGGACCAATTCATGGTGGAGGGAGCCTCTAATTAGCCCAGTTTGGACCAATTAATTGTGGAGGGAGCCTCTAACCAGCCCAGTTTGGACCAATTAATGGTGGAGGGAGCCTCTAACCACCCCAGTTTGGACCAATTCATGGTGGAGGGAGCCTCTAAACAGCCAAGTTTGGACCAATTCATGGTGGAGGGAGCCTCTAAAAACCCCAGTTTGGACCAATTCATGGTGGAGGGAGCCTCTAACCAGCCCAGTTTGGGCAAATTCATGGTGGAGGGAGCCTCTAAACAGCCCAGTTTGGGCAAATTCATGGTGGAGGGAGCCTCTAACCAGCCCAGTTTGGACCAATTAATGGTGGAGGGAGCCTCTAACCAGCCCAGTTTGGACCAATTAATGGTGGAGGGAGCCTCTAACCTGCCCAGTTTGGACCAATTAATGGTGGAGGGAGCCTCTAACCACCCCAGTTTGGACCAATTCATGGTGGAGGGAGCCTCTAACCAGCCCAGTTTGGACCAATTCATGGTGGAGGGAGCCTCTAACCAGCCCAGTTTGGACCAATTCATGGTGGAGGGAGCCTCTAAAAAACCCAGTTTGGACCAATTCATGGTGGAGGGAGCCTCTAAACAGCCCAGTTTGGGCAAATTCATGGTGGAAGGAGCCTCTAACCAGCAGAGTTGTGGGAAAGCAGGGTGGAGGGAGCCTCTAACCAGCAGAGTTGGTGGAAATCAGGGTGGAGGGAGCCTCTAACCAGCAGAGTTGGGGGAAATCATGTTGGAGGGAGCCTAGTATTAGCAGAATTGTGCAACGCTTATGGTGGATGAGTATGAGGATGCGGAGGAATTGGAGAGGTTGAGTACAGACATGGAGTTTCATGTTGGGGTGCTTTACACAGGTGGGCACAAAAATGAAGGCTCTATCCAGTGGTGGTTCATTTTTATCAAAGTGAGCCGGTCGGCACTCTCAGCTGACAGACGGGTGCGCTTGTCAGTGATGATGCCACCGGCTGCACTGAACACCCTCTCAGATAGGACGCTGGCGGCAGGACAGGACAGCACCTCCAAGGCATATAGGGCAAGTTCAAGCCACAGGTCCAACTTCGACACCCAATACGTGTAGGGCGCAGAGGGGTCGGAGAGGACAGGGCTGTGGTCGGAAAGGTATTCCCGCAACATGCGCCTATACTTCTCACGCCTGGTGACACTAGGACCCTCCGTGGCGGCACTTTGGCGAGGGGGTGCCATCAAGGTGTCCCAGACCTTAGACAGTGTGCCCCTCGTTTGTGTGGACCGGTGAGAACTTGGTTGCCTACTGGAGGAACTGCCCTCCCTGCCGCCAACGTCACATGCTGGAAACATCTCCATCATATTCTGCACCAATTGCCTGTGGCAAGCATTGATGCGATTGGCCCTCCCCTCTACCGGAATAAAAGACGAGATGTTGTTTTTATACCGGGGGTCAAGGATAGCAAAGATCCAGTACTGGTTGTCCTCCATGATTTTGACAATACGCTTGTCGGTTGTAAAGCACCCCAACATGAACTCAGCCATGTCTGCCACAGTGTTAGTTGGCATGACTCCTCTGGCCCCACCGGAAAGTTCAATCTCCATTTCCTCCTCATCCTCCATGTCTACCCATCCGCGCTGCAACAATGGGACGATTCGAAGTTGCCCGGAAGCCTCCTGTATCACCATCACATCATCGGACAACTCTTCTTCCTCCTCCTCCTCCTCCTCCTCCTCCATTAAACGCAGTGAAGCGGACAGATGTGTGGACCTACTCTCCAGCTGTGACGGATCGGATGCTATCCCTAACTCCTCTGTGTGATCTGAGTTATCCCTGATGTCAATCAGGGATTCTCTCAGAACACACAAGAGCGGGATTGTAAGGCTCACCATCGCATCCTCAGAGCTCACCCTCCTTGTGGACTCCTCAAAGACCCGTAGGATGTCACAAAGGTCTCTCATCCATGGCCACTCATGGATGTGAAACTGAGGCAGCTGACTTTGTGGCACCCTAGGGTTTTGTAGCTGGTATTCCATCAAAGGTCTCTGCTGCTCAACCACTCTATTCAACATCTGAAACGTTGAGTTCCAGCGTGTGGGGACGTCGCACAAAAGCCGGTGTTGTGGCACATGCAGGCGTTGCTGGAGAGATTTTAAGCTAGCAGCGGCTACTGTCGACTTGCGAAAGTGGGCGCACATGCGCCGCACTTTCACCAGTAGCTCTGGAACATTGGGGTAGCTCTTTAGGAAACGTTGCACCACTAGGTTGAAGACGTGGGCCAGGCATGGAACATGTTGGAGTCCGGCAAGCTCCAGAGCTGCTACCAGGTTCCGGCCGTTATCACAAACGACCATGCCTGGGCCCAGGTGCAGCGGCTCAAACCATATTGCCGTCTCATCGAGGAGGGCATCCCTCACCTCGGAGGCAGTGTGCTGTCTGTCCCCCAAGCTGATCAGCTTCAGCACAGCCTGCTGACGTCTACCAACGCCAGTGCTGCAACGTTTCCAACTCGTAGCTGGGGTCAATCTAACAGCGGAGGAGGAGGCGGTGGCGGAGGAGGAGGCGGTGGCGGAGGAGGAGGCGGTAGAGGAGGAGGAGGAGGGGGGTGTTCTTCTCGTGTCCCTGCCAGGAATGTTAGGCGGGGAGACGAGGTACACCGGGCCAGTTTGGGAAGCAGTCCCAGCCTCAACTACATTCACCCAGTGTGCCGTCAGTGAAATGTAGCGTCCCTGTCCGCATGCACTTGTCCACGCGTCGGTGGTCAAGTGGACCTTTGTGCAAAGCGCGGAACTAAGGGCCCGCCTGATGTTGAGTGACACGTGCTGGTGCAAGGCGGGGACGGCACACCGGGAGAAGAAGTGACGGCTAGGGACGGCATAGCGAGGTGCCGCAGTTGCCATCAGGTCCAGGAAGGCGGGAGTTTCAACAAGCCGGAACGCCAACATCTCCTGGGCCAGCAGTTTAGCGATGTTGGCGTTCAAGGCTTGCGCGTGTGGGTGGTTAGCAGTGTATTTCTGCCGCCGCTCCAATGTCTGAGAGATGGTGGGTTGTTGTAAAGAAACGCCTGATGGTGCCTTTGATGGTGCAGGAGAAGGAGATAAGACAGGACCAGGGGAGGATGAGGTAGAAGTCAACAAAGTGGCGGAGGCAGATGAAGTGGTGTCCTGGCTCGTCCTCTGGAGTGCATCGCCAGCACAGTCAGCAGTGGCAGTGGCAGAGGCAGAGGCAGTGGCAGTGGCGTGAACGGCAGGCGGCCTTTGTCCTGCCGTTGCTGCCTGCCACTGATTCCAGTGCTTGGATTCCAAATGACGGCGCATTGAAGTGGTGGACAGGTTGCTCTTCTCAGAGCCCCTAATCAATTTCGAGAGGCAAATTGTGCAGACAACACTATATCTGTCCTCGGCGCATTCCTTGAAAAAACTCCACACCTTCGAGAAACGTGCCCTCGAGGTGGGAGTTTTTCGGGGCTGGGTACGAACTGGAACATCTTGGGAGATTCCGGGTGTGGCCTGGCTTCGCCTAAGCTGCTGACCTCTGCCTCTGCCTCTAGCTACCCTTTTTGGTGCTGCACCTGCCTCAACATCCACACTACTTTCCCCGCTTGACATCCCCCCTGTCCAGGTCGGGTCAGTGTCCTCATCATCCACCACTTCCTCTTCCAACTCCTGTCTCATCTCCTCCTCCCGCACAATGCGCCGGTCAACTGGATGCCCTGACGGCAACTGCGTCACATCATCGTCGATGAGGGTGGGTTGCTGGTCATCCACCACCAAATCGAACGGAGATGGAGGAGACTCTAGTGTTTGAGCATCTGGACACAGATGCTCCTCTGTTAGGTTCGTGGAATCGTGACGTGGAGAGGCAGGTTGAGGGACAATGAAAGGAGCGGAGAACAGCTCTGGGGAGCAGGGACAGTTTGGGTTATTGTTCTGTAAAGCTTCGGAATTTTGGGAGGAAGGAAGACAAGACTGTTGGGTAATAGGAGGAGAGGAGGCAGAGTCTGACTGGCTGCTGGACAATGTGCTGTAAGCGTTCTCTGACAGCCATTGCAAGACCTGTTCCTGGTTCTCGGGCCTACTAAGGTTTGTACCCTGCAGTTTAGTTAATGTGGCAAGCAACCCTGGCACTGTGGAGTGGCGCAATGCTTGCTGCCCCACAGGAGTAGGCACGGGACGCCCTGTGGCTTCACTGCTACCTTGCTCCCCAGAACCATTCCCCCGACCTCGCCCACGGCCTCGTCCACGTCCCTTTCCGGGAGCCTTGCGCATTTTGAATTCCTAGTTAGAAATTGGCACTGTATACCAGTAGTAAAAATTGTGGGTGCACGTAACCCCAATATATTCTTTGAATTCCCAGTCAGACACTGGCACTATATGGCAGTAGCAAGAAATGAGGGTATTTGTATTCCCAATATACTCTTTGAATTCCCAGTCAGACAATGGCACTGTATACCAGTAGTAAAAATTGTGGGTGCACGTAACCCCAATATATTCTTTGAATTACCAGTCAGAAACTGGCACTATATGGCAGTAGCAAGAAATGAGGGTATTTGTATTCCCAATATACTCTTTGAATTCCCAGTCAGACAATGGCACTGTATACCAGTAGTAAAAATTGTGGGTGCACGTAACCCCAATATATTCTTTGAATTACCAGTCAGAAACTGGCACTATATGGCAGTAGCAAGAAATGAGGGTATTTATAACCCCAATATATTCTTTGAATTCCCAGTCAGACAATGGCACTGTATACCAGTAGTAAAAATTGTGGGTGCACGTAACCCCAATATATTCTTTGAATTCCCAGTCAGAAACTGGCACTATATGGCAGTAGCAAGAAATGAGGGTATTTGTATTCCCAATATACTCTTTGAATTCCCAGTCAGACAATGGCACTGTATACCAGTAGTAAAAATTGTGGGTGCACGTAACCCCAATATATTCTTTGAATTACCAGTCAGAAACTGGCACTATATGGCAGTAGCAAGAAATGAGGGTATTTATAACCCCAATATATTCTTTGAATTCCCAGTCAGACAATGGCACTGTATACCAGTAGTAAAAATTGTGGGTGCACGTAACCCCAATATATTCTTTGAATTCCCAGTCAGAAACTGGCACTATATGGCAGTAGCAAGAAATGAGGGTATTTGTATTCCCAATATACTCTTTGAATTCCCAGTCAGACAATGGCACTGTATACCAGTAGTAAAAATTGTGGGTGCACGTAACCCCAATATATTCTTTGAATTACCAGTCAGAAACTGGCACTATATGGCAGTAGCAAGAAATGAGGGTATTTGTATTCCCAATATACTCTTTGAATTCCCAGTCAGACAATGGCACTGTATACCAGTAGTAAAAATTGTGGGTGCACGTAACCCCAATATATTCTTTGAATTCCCAGTCAGACACTGGCACTATATGGCAGTAGCAAGAAATGAGGGTATTTGTATTCCCAATATACTCTTTGAATTCCCAGTCAGACAATGGCACTGTATACCAGTAGTAAAAATTGTGGGTGCACGTAACCCCAATATATTCTTTGAATTACCAGTCAGAAACTGGCACTATATGGCAGTAGCAAGAAATGAGGGTATTTGTATTCCCAATATACTCTTTGAATTCCCAGTCAGACAATGGCACTGTATACCAGTAGTAAAAATTGTGGGTGCACGTAACCCCAATATATTCTTTGAATTACCAGTCAGAAACTGGCACTATATGGCAGTAGCAAGAAATGAGGGTATTTATAACCCCAATATATTCTTTGAATTCCCAGTCAGACAATGGCACTGTATACCAGTAGTAAAAATTGTGGGTGCACGTAACCCCAATATATTCTTTGAATTCCCAGTCAGAAACTGGCACTATATGGCAGTAGCAAGAAATGAGGGTATTTGTATTCCCAATATACTCTTTGAATTCCCAGTCAGACAATGGCACTGTATACCAGTAGTAAAAATTGTGGGTGCACGTAACCCCAATATATTCTTTGAATTACCAGTCAGAAACTGGCACTATATGGCAGTAGCAAGAAATGAGGGTATTTATAACCCCAATATATTCTTTGAATTCCCAGTCAGACAATGGCACTGTATACCAGTAGTAAAAATTGTGGGTGCACGTAACCCCAATATATTCTTTGAATTCCCAGTCAGAAACTGGCACTATATGGCAGTAGCAAGAAATGAGGGTATTTGTATTCCCAATATACTCTTTGAATTCCCAGTCAGACAATGGCACTGTATACCAGTAGTAAAAATTGTGGGTGCACGTAACCCCAATATATTCTTTGAATTCCCAGTCAGAAACTGGCACTATATGGCAGTAGCAAGAAATGAGGGTATTTGTATTCCCAATATACTCTTTGAATTCCCAGTCAGACAATGGCACTGTATACCAGTAGTAAAAATTGTGGGTGCACGTAACCCCAATATATTCTTTGAATTACCAGTCAGAAACTGGCACTATATGGCAGTAGCAAGAAATGAGGGTATTTATAACCCCAATATATTCTTTGAATTCCCAGTCAGACAATAGCACTGTATACCAGTAGTAAAAATTGTGGGTGCACGTAACCCCAATATATTCTTTGAATTCCCAGTCAGAAACTGGCACTATATGGCAGTAGCAAGAAATGAGGGTATTTGTATTCCCAATATACTCTTTGAATTCCCAGTCAGACAATGGCACTGTATACCAGTAGTAAAAATTGTGGGTGCACGTAACCCCAATATATTCTTTGAATTACCAGTCAGAAACTGGCACTATATGGCAGTAGCAAGAAATGAGGGTATTTATAACCCCAATATATTCTTTGAATTCCCAGTCAGACAATGGCACTGTATACCAGTAGTAAAAATTGTGGGTGCACGTAACCCCAATATATTCTTTGAATTCCCAGTCAGAAACTGGCACTATATGGCAGTAGCAAGAAATGAGGGTATTTGTATTCCCAATATACTCTTTGAATTCCCAGTCAGACAATGGCACTGTATACCAGTAGTAAAAATTGTGGGTGCACGTAACCCCAATATATTCTTTGAATTACCAGTCAGAAACTGGCACTATATGGCAGTAGCAAGAAATGAGGGTATTTATAACCCCAATATATTCTTTGAATTCCCAGTCAGACAATGGCACTGTATACCAGTAGTAAAAATTGTGGGTGCACGTAACCCCAATATATTCTTTGAATTCCCAGTCAGAAACTGGCACTATATGGCAGTAGCAAGAAATGAGGGTATTTGTATTCCCAATATACTCTTTGAATTCCCAGTCAGACAATGGCACTGTATACCAGTAGTAAAAATTGTGGGTGCACGTAACCCCAATATATTCTTTGAATTCCCAGTCAGACACTGGCACTATATGGCAGTAGCAAGAAATGAGGGTATTTGTATTCCCAATATATTCTTTGAATTCCCAGTCAGACAATGGCACTGTATACCAGTAGTAAAAATTGTGGGTGCACGTAACCCCAATATATTCTTTGAATTCCCAGTCAGACACTGGCACTATATGGCAGTAGCAAGAAATGAGGGTATTTGTATTCCCAATATATTCTTTGAATTCCCAGTCAGACAATGGCACTGTATACCAGTAGTAAAAATTGTGGGTGCACGTAACCCCAATATATTCTTTGAATTACCAGTCAGAAACTGGCACTATATGGCAGTAGCGAGAAATGAGGGTATTTGTATTCCCAATATATTCTTTGAATTCCCAGTCAGACAATGGCACTGTATACCAGTAGTAAAAATTGTGGGTGTATATAGCCCCAATTCTATTGCTAGGGGACTTGCAGGGTATTTCTGGGGTGAAGGTGGGGGGGCACACCGTTGGAACGGGTATCGGGGTATATATCGGGTATACGGGAATACACTGACAGTGTATTCCATTCAGGATCCTGGGAAAGCTGGGTTGCGGCGATTGAGCCCGTCAGTGCCACGTTACACTGACAAGCTTCTCCCTGGAATTTAGCTCTTACAAGAGCTGTTGGTTGTCTTCTCCTTCCTATCCTAGCCTGTCCCTGCCTACCCAGAATCTAAGCCCTAGCTAGCTGGACGGAAACCTCCGTCCTCGGTGAATTGCAAGCTCAGAATGACGCGAACCTGGGCGGCGCTGTTCTTTTAAATTAGAGGTCACATGTTTTCGGCAGCCAATGGGTTTTGCCTACTTTTTTCAACGTCACCGGTGTCGTAGTTCCTGTCCCACCTACCCTGCGCTGTTATTGGAGCAAAAAAGGCGCCAGGGAAGGTGGGAGGGGAATCGAGTAATGGCGCACTTTACCACGCGGTGTTCGATTCGATTCGAACATGCCGAACAGCCTAATATCCGATCGAACATGAGTTCGATAGAACACTGTTCGCTCATCTCTAGTAAAAGCCATAAGACATAATATAAGCAATATAAATATGGTATCACCCTAATTGCAGTGATCCAACAGACAAAATTGTCATCTCTTTTTTAATGCAGAGTGAATGCTGTAAAAACAAAATGAAAAAATAATGATAGAATTGGACATTTTTTCACACAAACCCCACAAAAATATTAATAAAATCTAATCAAAACATTAAATGCACCAAATGATGCCAAAATAAAGTACACAAGCAATAAGCCCTCAAATAGTCATATGAAATAAAAAAAAAAAGTTATGAATTTCAGAAGGTGGAGATGGAAAATATGAAAAAGTCGCCAAGCATTTACACCCAAATTACCCTGCGTCCTTATAAGGTTATAAAAAAATCATATTATAACTAATATTGATACAGCAACTCCTTACACATAAAAGTCGTAAAGAGCTGTTGGAGCTGTAAATCACTTTCTCTAATAGCATGGAGCCTCTCTTACATGGTGTCCGAAGGAGCAGCTCATACAAGCACAGGCAAAGATAGAACATGTAGTACTGCACTATACTGCAGAGAGGCGCTACTAGTCAGCCAGTCAGTACATGCACTCCACTAGTACTGGGGTTTTACTAGTGACATGACCATGATGATTTGTTGAATCTTCCAGTTAAAGAGGACCTTTCACCATTTTGCCCACAGGCAGTTCTATATACTGCCGGAAAGCTGACAGTGCGCTGAGTTCAGCGCACTGTCGGCTTTCCCGATCTGGGCCCGGTGTGAAGAGCTTACAGTCCGGTACCGTAGCTCTTCTATGGTCAGAAGGGCGTTTCTGACAGCCAGAGACGTCCTTCTTCACAGCACAGCCAATCGCGCTGTACTGTGGAGCGGGGAGGAACGCCCCCTCCCTCCCTGATAATGCTCGTCTATGGACAAGTACTGCGAGCAGAGGGAGGGGGCGTTCCTCCCCGCTCCACAGTACAGCGCAATTGGCTGTGCTGTGAAGAAGGACGTCTCTGACTGAGTGTCAGAAACTCTCTTCTGACCATAGAAGAGCTACGGGACCGTAAGCTCTTCACACCGGGCCCAGATCGGGAAAGCCGACAGTGCGCTGAACTCAGCACACTGTCAGCTTTCCGGCAGTATATAGAACTGCCTGTGGGCAAAATGGTGAAAGGTCCTCTTTAAGCGTGAAATGTTGAGTCCAGTTTCATGTTTGAATTGTAAAGAAAAAAAAACCAAACATTGTTTGCTGAAAATATTGTATTTGCTAGTTTACTGACACCTAGGAGTCCACCAATGAATTGACCCACCATAGTGTCCCAAGAATGGTGGTCTTCTATTGCCCTTGCAAAATTAGCTAATATACTTTATCCACAATGAGAGTAGAAGGGGCCCACATATTGTGTTACTCAGAGCCCACACATTTAGTCTTTTTTTTTTTTTTTAATACTATTTAGTTGTGTGAGAGAGTGAAGGGTGTGGTCTGGGAAGACAGGTATGTCCCAGCCAGGCAGCTAAAGGGTGTTTGGTAAAGGTTCACACCAGGGGGGTCAGCTGACTAATCAGGCCCTAATAACAGTCTGTGTATGAAGACTAGTAGTGTGGCAGCACACTGAGAGTTAAACTGTCCAGACTGGACCTCCAAAGCAGGTACTGTGCCACCTGTTGTTGTTGCCAAGGTGGGAGACTGGTAGCCAGTCTCCTGTATAGTCAGGGAAAAGTTTCCTTTCGTTTAAGTTAGTTTTCTCAGCCGAGAAGGATTTTGTTTTGTTTATCCTGTGGCTTTGCAAAAGCAGTGTATGCGTCACATGTGAATAAATATAACAGAAACATAGCACATAGGGGTCAATAAATATCAAGAGTACATAAATTACCCCCAAACATAAGCCCAGTGAAGGGTATGTCTCAACCAAACCACATAGAAGACTATGCTGCTTCCTTTTCCTGTCTTGTCCTGCAGTGTGACGATTTAAGACACAGGCTCCCATCCAGTGAGTGGCCCTGTTTCTACAGTATTGAATGTTAGTGTCTGTGTGTTTTTTACATGTTAGGGGGCATTCACACGGAGTAACGCCGGACGTGTATCACAGCCGTACACGCCGGTGTTACGGCAGACTACCAAACACTTCCCATTCACTTCAATGGGAGCGCTCGTAAACGCCGCTCTTACGAGCACTCCCATTGAAGTGAATGGGAAGTGCTCGGCAGTCTGCCGTAACGCCAGCGTGTACGGCTGTGATACACGCCTGGTGTTACTCCGTGTGAATGCCCCCTAATGTGGACTTTTTTAGATATTTTTTTTGTATCAATAAAATTACACTTTTATAAGTATCTTCATGTTGAATGTCTCAACTATTTGGACCTTTCAGTGCTTGCTGTTTATATTACATGTGAATAAAGCCTGAACTTGTGTGCAATCCACTGTCTGTGTCCCTGTTTCCTGCACTGCTACAAGCATCTACCTGAGCGATTCCCCACAGTTGCATGAGAGATTTTCTATAAAAAGAGCACAGCATAAATACCATTTCATCAGGTCACAGAAAAAAGGAAGTTTATATGTGTGAGTGCAGTGGATCCATCACCTCCCACTCAGAAACCGCCCATATGTTTATCCGTACGTGTGAAACTATTAGTCATTTCTGGTATTAGCTAAGCCACATTTTGATTATCAGGAAACTACTAAACTTGCAACCAAATACACAATGTGTTATTATATATTAGATTATTAAATGGATTTACCATAAATATAGCCACTTTTAAATTTGTAGACAATTAAAGGTTACAGTTTTTGGAAATATAAGTATTTGCAAAATCTTTAAGATTTTCTCTAACCATCTTAGTAGTAACATCTGTTGTCGTGATCGGTTGCTAATGGATATAACCATGAATGCCGGAACTTTCTATGGTCTAAGTCTTCTCAGAAACCCAGCTATGATTACCTCATTGTGGGCAGGTTATTAGGCAAGAACATTAGGGTCCATTCACACGGAGTAACGCAAGGCGTTTTTTGTGCTTATTTTGTGCTTATTTTTACGGCCGTAAAAAGACGTTTCCATTGAGTTCTATAGTAAAATACAGGCGTTTTTACGGCTGTATTTTTACGTCCGTTATTTTACGTCTGTACAATAACGGACGTAAAAATACAGCTGTAAAAACGCCAGTATTTTACTATAGAATTCAATGGAAATGTCTTTTTATGGCCGTAAAAATAAGCACAAAAAACGCCTCGCGTTACTCCGTGTGAATGGACCCTTACATGTATAAAAAGATACTCTGGCCACAGTAAAGAAGTCAGGGCTGGGTTTTTGACAAGTCTCAGAACGTAGAATGTTCTGCCATTCATGATTATATCCATTGGCAACCAATCAAGACAACAGGCCTTCACTACTAGGATGGTTAGAGACAATCTTTAAAAAAAATTTAATAATTTATATTTAAAATATTTAAATGTTTAAATTAATTGTCTACAAGTATGGTTATGTTTATGGGAAAACCGCTTTACGTAACAGTAAGTTGAATATAATGCGTATGCCATGGAATACACACGCACTGTTGCTTCAACAAACTTTACATGAATAAACAGTATTGATGAATATAAGGAACTTTGTATTATATGTTATCAGAGACAAATGCCTTAATCTGCTTTTTTTTTTTTTTAAATGTAGATTGTGAGCCCCATATGGAGATCACAATGTACATTTTTCCCTATCAGTATGTCTTTGGAATATGGGATGGAAATCCATGCAAACACGGGGAGAACATACAAACTCCTTACAGATGGTTTTATGCCCTTGGCGGGATTTGAACACCAGGACTCCAGCGCTGCAGGGCTGCACTGCTAACCACTGAGCCACCGTGTGGCCCCGCCTTAATCTGCTTTTATTAGGTTGTTTCCCTTTCTGCCCTCCCTCAGCTAAACTGCCTTTCACTTTTGGCTACAGAAGGTTATGGAAAGGGGAGTGAGAGACAAAAGCAGAAAGTAAAATGAGATAAAAGAAGAAAGACCAGCTCGGTCTGATGCTGGAACTTTCTTTCACAACCAAAATGCTTTACTCCTATCAGTACAAGTCAGTATGTCTCTATTAGAGATGAGCAAACGGATAAGCACACAGTCAGCTCTGCTGCATCTGAGGGTGTAGCAGAGCTCAGCGTGCACTCAACGCTGCTACATATCAGGTGTAGCAGGATTCATCACACAGTCAGCTCTGCTGCTTCTGAGGGTGTAGCAGAGCTCAACGTGCGCTCAACGCTGCTGCTTCTCAGGTGTAGCAGAGCTGAGCGCTCAACACTGCTCCATCTGAGATCGAACCACAATGGAGACCGCTGTGGACTGATCTTATTCTCTGCCTCCTCACAGACGAACCTCCGGCAGAACCAGCGTTGATTGGCCGAATGATGTACTCTGTATGGCATTCAGTCAATCAGCGCTGGTCAATGCATTCCTATTGCAAAAAAGTCAGCTCCTGCTTATCACAAGCTGACAGGGATCCCGACGAGATAGTGGCATAATACAGGGACTTGGGCATGTTAGATGCCCCCAGGCATGCTTCCCTTGCTGTCCAAGTTACATTCCAGAGGTGTTGTCCTCATTTGCTGAGGTGTCATAGTGGACTTGGTGACTCTCCTGAGTCGAAGTTTGGCTTCCCCTGAAACAAAGCATTTTTCCCCATAGACTATAATGGGGTTCGATATTCGTTCGAATAGTCGAATATTGAGGGGCTATTCGAAACGAATAACGAATCTCGAATATTTCACTGTTCGCTCATCTCTAGTCTCTATATATTTCCTGCATGCTCCTGATACTCTTTCTGAATGAGTGTCAGAATCAGATATAGAGCGGATTCCTCCTCTACTCACTGTGTTAATCTTCTGACTATATAATGACTACAAACAATGTTATTCTTCAAGTATACACACGGTAATTTATGCTGAAAAGTCAATTCAAACTCTGTTCCAGGCCCCCACCTACAATGTATCATGTCTAATATGTGTCTTTATCACTCTGCAGGTAGTTTTTCGGGTGCCCCAGATACCGTAGCTTCGGTGTACTTCTCTGTGCCCCCTGTAGCCAGACTTGTCTGCATGTTATTATGAGTATATGGCATTTTTCATGTTATATTGGGGAAATGCAGCTAATGTCTCATCAGTAAAGGATCTATAGGGATCTAAATGATCATCAAGTCCCTCAGTACATCGGTAGATGTGATGATCAGCTTATTTAATGTCTGAAATAAGTATCCCCTTACTCCAACACATCCATACTAGTATTTTTTCAACATGTTAGGAAATATTATTATAGTCAACTTGGGAAACTAGAGATGTTCGAAAACCAAAGTTGTCAATGGGACATCTAAAGATATACTTGGGCTATCATTTGGGATGGTCAGAGAAAATAGAAATGTCCCAGTAGGCAAGTATCTAACAAAGTCTTGATAAGTCAGATGAATAGTATTCCCTGGCAATGCTAACAGAGATCAGTACCAAGAAGGAGGGAGAACCAAGCATCAGTTGCATGAAGTAGGCAAATTATTTTATATATACTACAAGGGCAAAATTATATGTACACCTGCATATCGAATATGCACATGTATGTAGAACATCTCATTCCAAAACCATAGACTTTACTTGAGCTGGTCACTCTTTTGGGAACCATTTCTGGATATTAAAACATTGGTGACATAATTTGTAGCAGATACCATAGAACAAGGAGATCAAATTCCTGGACACAGACATGTGTGGAGCACTGGAAGTAGGCAGAGTTTTTATAAATGTGAGATCTTGTGTATTCTGTGTTGGTTAAGCCAAAAGCAGAGGAGAATGTGATGCAGAGAATCAGGAGAAGTGGCACAATTTTGTGGGGTAGACTAGGATAGGTGAGTAACAGATATTAGTGCAGAGTTTAATAAATTGAGAATTCTACCATAAGAAAGTATTGTGTTACTGCAAAGGTCATTCCCTGTCGTCATACAGCAGCACAATATGAGGTATTTCTGCTCCTGCGTGCTGGTAGGTCAGATGGAATATTTTAATCAGCAATTAATTTAAATGTGAATGACTAGGCCCTATAAGAGGGCACAGAGACCCCATGTGTTTTTTCTGTCCTTCGGACGGTAGGACAGGTGGGGAGGACTTTGTGTTCTCCTTGACCGGGTTTTTGGGGGTTTTGTTACCTCTCCTTGGCCTGTGTACGAGCTCCCAGTACTTTTTCTTTTGTTCATTTTCTTTGATTTTTCTGCCTAAGGCAGAAATGAGCGAAGAAAGTTCAGTTTTGCGGGCTGCCTATCTGGTCAGTTAGCCACAGTGCGGCCTGGTCTGGTTAGGCTTCGGCCCGCTTGCGGTTAGACCGCGTTTATGCGTCCTTGTTTTGACCGCGCCTGCTGTCTGGGTTGGGCTGCGCTTGTGGCCTTGTTTGGACCACACTTGTGGCCTTGTTTAGCTGCACTCGTGGTCTGGCCGCGCTGCGGCTTGTTCTGGCCGCGCTTGCAGCCTAGTCTGGCTTACTTGCCACTTAACTTAGTGGCAGGATCTTTCGGCCTACTTCCACTCGCTTGCTCCACTTCCAGCCTACTGCTAGGCCGTCTGTCTGGTGAGGGGCGGGCCTTGGGCGATGTTGGTTAGCTCCCCGCCCCTTGCGGCCAGCTCCTTGCTTGTGGGGCAAGATCTTTATGTTTTATCCCTGCTTTTCTTGCAGGGTCTCAAGGTTCTGAGCCCCTTTTTTGTTCTCATTATGTTTTGGAGTGCAGAGATCTGTTGGCAGCGGGTGGCCACGCTCCTTCCTGCCCTTTCCCTATTGGAGATCCCTCCTCTGGAGGCTCTGGACCTTACTAATTACTAGTGGGGCTTGCTGGAACTAGCCTGTATTTGTGTAGCGGTTGCTTCATTGCTTTGGAGCTTCTTTTGCTATTCAGCTCAATTATTCAAACGCTGGGTGGCCTCTTCCGAGAGTATGCAGGTCTTGCTATTATTTCTTATGGGTATACACTAACGTGTTTGTTCCTTCTGTAGAGTGAGTGGCTTGCAGCCCAGTATGTCTTCTGCTACCCCTCCTCCGGAAGACCATAGAAGACAGAAATCTCCTCTAAGAGGAAGCATCAGGTCTGCGCTGATGGTAGGTTTTTTTCTCACCAAAAAAAAGAAAAATTAAAAAATAAAAACAGAGGGAAAATAAATATTTTTCTTTCCCCTTTGGCCCAGGCTATGTATGGGCCCACTGCCGTTCTTGCAGAGGCCCTCCTCCTGAGAACATTTCTACTCAAGATGTTATTGTCTGGGTAAGAGACTTCATGGTGAGTTTTTTTTCTTTTTCATGACCTTCCAGCCGTTGGATGACCTTTTTTCTTTCTCTTTTCTAAGGATCTCTCTGTTTCCATTACAAGAACATTCCCTATGGACATCGGGGATTCCATTTCCCACATCGCCAAGAAACAGCGCACTAATAGGCGCTCTTTGTCCTTGCCATCGTTGATGCGATTAACCATAGACGACCAAACTGTTTCTTCGGACGAGGATGTCAATTCCAGCAGACCCATACTCCCCATGGATAAGATGGAGAAACTGCTGAAGTCCATCTGGTCAGGCGACAAGGATGTTAATGGGGAATCCTCCTCGTCCACCTCTGGGGGGCAGAGGGCCTTCCATATGGATGCAGCCCTAGCCAGGTTGATGGAAACGGAATGGAAACATCCGGAAAGAGCTCATCTAGCCTCCAGAGTATTTAGAACCCTGTATCCGATCTCCTCATCCCAGCTGGATCGATGGGGCCCTCCCTCTTCCGGAGGAGGGGTAGCAGAAGACATACTGGGCTGCAAGCCACTCACTCTACAGAAGGAACAAACACGTTAGTGTATACCCATAGGAAATAATAGCAAGACCTGCATACTCTCGGAAGAGGCCACCCAGCGTTTGAATAATTGAGCTGAATAGCAAAAGAAGCTCCAAAGCAATGAAGCAACCGCTACCACCCTAAGGTGGATATGGCCGTGGCAGAGCTCTCCTGCCGTACAGTGGTACCTCTGGAGGACGGCTCTAATTTGCAAGACCTGCTGGAAAGATGCGTAGACGGGACCCTCAGGAAATGTTATTCGGCCTGCTCTGCGCAAGCTTCGGTGGCCATATCCTCCACCGTTGTGGCTGACAGTCTTCGTTCCCAACTTCAAAAACTGGAACAAGATATCGATTCTGGGGTCCCTAGGGATGATATTCTCTCTCATCAATGTCCTCCCTGTTCACTACTGCTGATTATCTGGGCGTGGCCTCCCGTCAACAGTTAAAGGTAGTTTCTAAGGGCATGGCACTATCCACTGCTGCCCGGAGACTCCTCTGGCTTAGGCCCTGGAGAGTGGACACAGCTTCGAAGTTCGCCTTGTGTACCCTTCCATTCGAACCTGCAGGCTTTGGGCACGCCCTAGATGATTTGATGGAAAGTTTGGTGGACACCAAAGGCAAATCGTTACCCCAAGCTGCAAGAGAAAGACGAGGGCCCTCTGGTAGAGGTCGTGGCTCTTCCCGTCCCAGACCAGCCAGGTAGGCGCTCAAGATTCCGCCAAGAGACTCTGGATATGGTCGTGGTAGAGATGACCCCAAGAAGAAGCCTAACTTTTGAGGGGTGCTTTCTCCCTGTGGCCGACATCCCTGTGGGAGGCCGACTCTCCCACTTTCTTCCTGTGTGGCAAACTTCCATTCAAGACCCCTGGGTACTTCAAGTCATCAAAAGAGGTTACGCCATCAAATTATCTCAGCCACCTCTAGACCGCTTTGTGTCAACTTGCCCTCCCCCTGTCGCTGCACAGTCCATCTTGGAGAACTCCATTCGGGAGTATATTCACAAGGGCGAGGTGAGAGTCACACTAGATCTCAAAGGATCTCTATTTGCATGTACCCATTGTTCAACTACACTGGAAGTACCTCAGGATTGCCATCTAGATCCCTGGTCACAGGGAGCATTACCAGTTTGCCGCTCTACCCTTCAGCATCTCATTTGCTCCTCACACCTTCACCAAGGCGGCGGCTCCAGTCGCCGCCACTCTCAAGCTTCAGGGCTTGTTCATAGTTCCCTCTCTGGATGACTGACTTATAAAAGCTCAGTCACTCCCAGTCCTCCAACGTCATCTTCTGTTAGCCACCTCCTTCCTGCAGAGGTTACGGTGGCTAATCAATTAGGAGAAATCAGAGGTGATACCATCCACCCAGAGGAAGTTTCTAGGTTTCCTTCTGGACTCAGAGATGTCATGACCTGGTTGTGTGTGTATTTTGTTTCGGTTGGGGATTTGATCCGGGCTCCTATTTTCTGCTGGTGGTTGCTTTGCCACTGGACCATCTGGTTTGGTATTGGTGTCAGTCCTCTTAGCATACTTGAGGTTCCAGGAATCGAACCTCAGGTGTTTAATATTGCCATCATCCTATGGGAGGATTCTGGGGCCTTTTAAAGGAAGAGGGCTGGCCCCACATGTTGCCGGTTTTCGTGGTTTACACCTTAGGATTCTTGGCTCTAGGAGGAGGATTGTTTTGGTGAAAGTTCCAACTGATTAGGAAGTGGTGTGAGAGTTGCCTGTTGTGTTTATCTGGTTTGTTCCCTCACACTTCATCTCCACCCTATCCTTCTGCTCTGTTTGCCTGGCACTTTCTTGTGGTTTGAGAGGTTTTGGGTTTTCCCCAGTCCTGTGTTTACCCTTTCTTCACCTCTCCACTGTCCCTCTCCTCATTTTCTTGTTTTGTTTTGTGTTGTGTTGCGTGTCCATTGTCCAGCACCTCCCAGCCCGTTTGTCTGTCTGCAGCTGCACCTGGATTTCTGTAGGGGTCACCACTTTAGAAACCCCAGTCCCTAGCTCTCCTATAGCTCTTGCCCTATCTGTCTGCTAGGTCTTCGTGCTAGAGAGCCAGGAGTTGTCGGGGCCAAGGCTAGCTTGGGGACAGCTGACCACCACCTGCAGGCAGGGCCTAGCTAGCCACCGTAGTGCCAGGGATAGTCTCCCTCCCCTGTTTCCTTAGCGGTGCAACCTGCAATCCAGAATCTGGGTCTGGACTCAGACACGAACGTAACAAGAGACTCCGCAGATCTCACTTTCCATCCCAAGGAGATTGAGAATTCAGGCTGCTGTCCATTTTCTCTACAAAACACGGCGGGTATCTGTCAGAACTGCCAGGAGAAGCCTAAGCCTAATGTTATCCTCGACCAGAGCAGTCTCTTGGGCTTTATGGCATTTGCGTCCCCTCCAGACGGAAGTGTTGAGCGTCTGGAATGGGTCTCCACAGGGGTTGCACAAAAGATCTGCCTTTCTCCCGGTACCCATCTTTACCCAAGATGGTGAATACACGTGAAAGACGGAAGGTCCTTAGTCCAACCAGTTTGGACTCTGTTGACAACGGATGCATCCCAGACAGGATGGGGAGCCCATCTGACGAGAGGACTGTGCAAGGGTATTGGAACAGCCGAAAGAGGGATCCTCCAATCAGAAGGAACTCAAGGCGATATACCTGGCACTTGTGCACTTCGCCCCTACCTCAAGGGGAAGGCTGTCAAAGTGCAAACAGACATGACGTCAGTGTTGTACCTAAACAAACAGGGAGGTACCAGGTCCAGACTTCTCCTGAAAGTGACGAATCTGATATTTGCCTGGGTCGAGACGAACCTGACCCAGTTGACCGCTGTTCACATCAAGGGCTCTCTGAACATAGTAGCGAATCGGTTGAGTCGAGGTATTAGGGCCCCTTCACACTACGGATACGCTGCCTGATTCTGAACGTTATAACACAGTCAGAATCAGCGCGTATAAAGCAGATCCCATTCATTTCAATGGGAGCCGGCATACGAGCGCTCCCCATTGAAATGAATGGGCTGCTTTTTACTCTTCGAGCGCTCCCATTGAAGTTAATGGGAAGCGCTCACGTGTACGGCTCGCCGTGTGAAGGGGCCTGGCGCTCGGCTCAGTCCGAGCCGTACAAGCAAGCGCTTCCCATTCACTTCAATGGGAGCACTCGTAGAGTAAAAAGCAGCCCATTCATTTCAATGGGGAGCGCTCGTATGCCGGCTCCCATTGAAATGAATGGGATCTGCTTTATACGCTCTGATTCTGACAGTGTTTTAATGTTCAGAATCAGGCAGCGTATCCGTAGTGTGAAGGGGCCCTTACCGTATCAAGGAGAATGGTCCCTCAGTCCAGAGGTGTTCCAACGTATTGTCCAGATGTGGGGGCTTCCAGAATTCGACCTCATGGCAACCCGACTCAACGCCAAGGTAGACAAGTTCTGCTCTCTGTATCAGGAGGACGATCCCTTGGCAGTGGATGCCCTGTCCATCCCATGGAGGTTCAGGCTGGTCTACATATTCCCCCCAGTTCCCATCATACCCAGGGTATTGATGAAAATAAGACAGGACCAAGTCCAGGTGATTGCCATCATCCTGTTCTGACCGAAAAGGACTTGGTTTGCCCAGCTCATACAGATGAGTCAAGGCATTTACTGGAGGCTTCCCCCTCTACCAGACCTGGTCACTCAAGGTGGACAGAGATGCCAGGATCTGATTAGATTCAACCTGACAGCCTGGAGGTTGACCAGTCCCTATTACTGAATAGTGGACTGTCAGAGGCCATCCTGAGAATGCTGGCCCATGCAAGAGCAGATTCCACCAACAAGAATTATCGCAAGATCTGGAAAATCTTCGAAGCTTGGTGCTATGAACACAGGATTGTTTCTACTAACCCCTCAGTGAGGTCGGTCTTGGCCTTTCTACAGGACGGCCTAGACAGAGGACTAGCCCCCCTCTACCTTGAAGGTACATGTGGCAGCCCTGTCCGCTTATCTGAGGAGGCATTCAACTAAACACCCTTTAGTTGGTAATTTTCTAAGGGGCGCAACGAGGATCAGACCTGCTGTCTCAGCTCCGGTTCAGCAGTGGGACCTTGGGACGGTCCTTTGGGGTCTTTGTGACTCCCCATTTGAGCCCCTTGATCAGGTGGAGCTGAAATTCCTGGCCTATAATGCAACTTTCTTGCTTGCAATTACTTCAGCCAAGAGAGTGGGAGAGCTTCAGGTGCTCTCATCGGAGCAACCCTATACCTCTTTTTTTTAGGACAGGGTACAATTGCGATTTTTGCCGGAATTCAGACCCAAAGTTCCTTCACTGGCAAATCTAAATCAGCTTATATCTTTGCCAGTCTTTTTTCCTGCTCCCTCCTTGCCTGAGGAGGTAAGGCTTCATTCACTTGATTTGGGTAGGTGCTTGCGCATCTACCTAGACCCCAAGGAAACTTCAGGAGATCTGAAAATCTCCTGATTAATTTAGCAGGGAGATCAAGGGGCCAGAAGGCTTCTAAATCATCGATTTCGCGATGGGTCAGAGAAGCCATCAGTTTGGCTTTCTACTGCCAAGGTCTTTTTCCTCCAGGTTATCTAAGGGCTCACTCCTCGAGGGCGGTCACAACTACATGGGGGGCGAAGAAGGCAGTACCTCTGGAACAGATTTGCTCAGCAGCTTCATGGTCATCTCACAACACTTTCGTGAAGCACTATAGGCTGAGATCACGTGCTTTGGACGCGACGGCCTTTGGCCGTTCTGTCTTGAGCTCTGTAAGTTAAGTGGAGGAAACCCTTTCTAAGGGGATTACTTGACATCTCCCCACATTGTGCTGCTGTATGATGACAGAGAATAGTGGTTTATGTAGATAAACGGTTTTCTGTTAGTCATAACAGCAGCACAAGGTTTCCCTCCCTATTATTCATCTTATACTCTTGTATCAACACGTGGGGGGAGGTCTCTGTGCCCTCTTATAGGGCCTAGTCATGCATATTTAAATTAATTGCTGATTAAAATATTCTATTTGTCCTACCAGCATGCAGAGGCAGAAATACCCCACATTGTGCTGCCGTTATGACTAAGGGAAAACAGTTTATCTACATAAACCACTAGAGATGAGCGAACAGTGTTCTATCGAACACATGTTCGATCGGATATCAGGGTGTTCGCCATGTTCGAATCAAATCGAACACCGCGTGGTAAAGTGCGCCAAAATTCGATTCCCCTCCCACCTTCCCTGGCGCCTTTTTTGCACCAATAACAGCGCAGGGGAGGTGGGACAGGAACTACGACACTGGGGGCATTGAAAAAAATTGGAAAAAGTCATTGGCTGCCGAAATCAGGTGACCTCCATTTTAGACGAATAGTGGATTTCAAATCCGGGTCATATGAGAATGTGAACTTTGTGACTATGAGACAGGGATAGCTGTACAGGCAGGGATAGCTAGGGATAACCTTTATTTAGGGGGGAATGTTATTAAAAATAACTTTTTGGGGCTCTATCGGGTGTGTAATTGTGATTTTTGTGAGATAAACTTTTTCCCATAGGGATGCATTGGCCAGCGCTGATTGGCCGAATTCCGTACTCTGGCCAATCAGTGCTGGCCAATGCATTCTATTAGCTTGATGAAGCAGAGTGTGCACAAGGGTTCAAGCGCACCCTCGGCTCTGATGTAGCAGAGCTGAGGCTGCACAAGGGTTCAAGTGCACCCTCGGCTCTCCTACATCAGAGCCGAGGGTGCGCTTGAACCCTTGTGCAGCCTCAGCTCTGCTACATCAGAGCCGAGGGTGCGCTTGAACCCTTGTGCACACTCTGCTTCATCAAGCTAATAGAATGCATTGGCCAGCGCTGATTGGCCAATGCATTCTATTAGCCCGATGAAGTAGAGCTGAATGTGTGTGCTAAGCACACACATTCAGCTCTAGTTCATCGGGCTAATAGAATGCATTGGCCAGCGCTGATTGGCCAGAGTACGGAATTCGGCCAATCAGCGCTGGCTCTGCTGGAGGAGGCGGAGTCTAAGATCGCTCCACACCAGTCTCCATTCAGGTCCGACCTTAGACTCCGCCTCCTCCAGCAGAGCCAGCGCTGATTGGCCGAATTCCGTACTCTGGCCAATCAGCACTGGCTAATGCATTGTATTGGCGTGATGAAGCAGTGCTGAATGTGTGTGCTTAGCACACACATTCAGCTCTACTTCATTGGGCTAATAGAATGCATTGGCCAGCGCTGATTGGCCAGAGTACGGAATTCAGCCAATCAGCGCTGGCTCTGCTGGAGGAGGCGGAGTCTAAGATCGCTCCACACCAGTCTCCATTCAGGTCCGACCTTAGACTCCGCCTCCTCCAGCAGAGCCAGCGCTGATTGGCCGAATTCCGTACTCTGGCCAATCAGCACTGGCTAATGCATTGTATTGGCGTGATGAAGCAGTGCTGAATGTGTGTGCTTAGCACACACATTCAGCTCTACTTCATTGGGCTAATAGAATGCATTGGCCAGCGCTGATTGGCCAGAGTACGGAATTCGGCCAATCAGCGCTGGCTCTGCTGGAGGAGGCGGAGTCTAAGGTCGGACCTGAATGGAGACTGGTGTGGAGCGATCTTAGACTCCGCCTCCTCCAGCAGAGCCAGCGCTGATTGGCTGAATTCCGTACTCTGGCCAATCAGCGCTGGCCAATGCATTCTATTAGCCCAATGAAGTAGAGCTGAATGTGTGTGCTAAGCACACACATTCAGCACTGCTTCATCACGCCAATACAATGCATTAGCCAGTGCTGATTGGCCAGAGTACGGAATTCGGCCAATCAGCGCTGGCTCTGCTGGAGGAGGCGGAGTCTAAGATCGCTCCACACCAGTCTCCATTCAGGTCCGACCTTAGACTCCGCCTCCTCCAGCAGAGCCAGCGCTGATTGGCCGAATTCCGTACTCTGGCCAATCAGCACTGGCTAATGCATTGTATTGGCGTGATGAAGCAGTGCTGAATGAGTGTGCTTAACACACACATTCAGCTCTACTTCATCGGGCTAATAGAATGCATTGGCCAATCAGCGCTGGCCAATGCATTCTATTAGCGTGAACTGAGTTTGCACAGGGGTTCTAGTGCACCCTCGGCTCTGCTACATCAGATTGCTACATCTGATGTAGCAGTGCCGAGTGTGCATCAGATGTGTAGTTGAGCAAAACTGACTCAGCACTGCTAAGGCTCTGCATTCGCATAGGAATGCATTGGCCAGCCTTCGGCCAATCAGCGCTGGCTCTGCCGGAGGAGGCGGAGTCTAAGGTCGGACCTGAATGGAGACTGGTGTGGAGCGATCTTAGACTCCGCCTCCTCCAGCAGAGCCAGCGCTGATTGGTCGAGTTCCGTACTCTGGCCAATCAGCACTGGCCAATGCATTTCTATGGGGAAAAGTTAGCTTGCGAAAATCGCAAACTGACAGGGATTTCCATGAAATAAAGTGACTTTTATGCCCCCAGACATGCTTCCCCTGCTGTCCCAGTGTCATTCCAGGGTGTTGGTATCATTTCCTGGGGTGTCATAGTGGACTTGGTGACCCTCCAGACACTAATTTGGGTTTCCCCCTTAACGAGTTTATGTTCCCCATAGACTATAATGGGGTTCGAAACCCATTCGAACACTCGAACAGTGAGCGGCTGTTCGAATCGAATTTCGAACCTCGAACATTTTAGTGTTCGCTCATCTCTATAAACCACCATTGCATTGGGACAATTTGTGTCTATAAAGTCAAATAAGAATATTAAAGTAAATCACTGGACTCCCAGCAGCACTATCCAAGTGTCCTTAACCCACAGTGTTGCCCTGAGGCAACATACTAAGAAATAGTCAATATGTCCGGTGCAGCTTTCAGGCACCAAACTCCTTAATAAGTTTTGAGATCTGGGGACTACTGTGGACTCAAATACTAGCCAATCAGCGACAACTTTACTAACAGGCGTCATGGTTACTTCATAGAAAGTTGGTGATTGGCTGCTTGTTTCAGCTTTGTGAGATGGTATATTTACTTGCGAATTCAATAAAATTTGACAAAGTTTTTCAGAAACAGTGATTTATAATATTTGACAAATATTATTTTTACTATTGGAATAGTATAGGAAGAAGTACTATTTGTGCCATATAGATAATATATAATGACAGTAAAGTGTTTGTGTCTTTGAAGCAACACTGTGCATTATGAGCTCACAACAACCGCAACACACAGGTAAGTTGTCATTCGTGTTTCTGGCTTATGTAAGCTTAGTTTAGACCGGTTTAGATTGCCCATTTCTTATCACAATAGTCGTCGTCGTCGTCGTCACTGTTGTAGACATAATCATCATAATCACAGAGCCAAGCAGGCAAAAGGACCAGCAGCACCAATCGCAATTTGTGCCATTCAAACTTATGGCATTAGACATTGGCCCATCTATGACAGCAAGAAGGGTCGGTGCAAACGTCCGCGATGTAATACCAAAATACCAAAAGTGAAGTGTGAGAAGTGTGAAGTTCATCTGTGCTTCACTACAACATCCAATTGTTTCAAACTATTCCAGCAGTGAAAGAATATATTATTCAATTTATGTTTGATTTTGGCTTTCTGAATCATGTGCATGCTGTTCTGTTATTTTTCGCTATTATTATTATTGTTTACATCGCATATTGTTTATTTTGTTTTATCTAGTAACTGACATTTGGAATTGGACTATTTATTTACAGACTGTATTTTGCTGAGAGATGCAGACTGAGCGTATAAAAAGATAACGCTATATAAATTTATTACTTACTAATTTTTTGTCTGTCATTTTTGTACTTTGTATTTTGTTCACGAGGGAGCATAGTAACTCCATCCATTTTATCAATATAGAATTTTTTGTATCTGTCTGCTATGTTACTCCGTATAGTTACATTTTTGTGCCAATGTGCACAGTGTTGCCTGTAGGCAACAATCCCCCGCACATCTCCGTTTGTCAAAAAACTCCTTTCCGAGGAATAAATAGGACCATTATGTGCTCCGTACAGTATACTCAAAGCAAAATTATCATGAACTGAGAAAACATACTGACCTGCTTCAATAAACATCCCTGTTTCACAATTATTCCTCGAAATTGTTCTTTGACAATGGCATCATCATCATCACTAGAGTTGTCTTCACAGAAAAATCCACTATCTGGCTGCATAGAGGAAACCACAGAGAACATTGTCAGGTTTCAGTTTTATGTGTGTTAAATGAGTTTATTCCTAGTCCCACAAATTGAGTTGGTGCAATGTAATGCTTCTTTTCTCTTTCAATGGCGAGCCCAGATTTTCCCAGCAATAACAGCCGATAACAGGATTTAAAAAGCTGGACTGTGGCTTAATTTCATTTCTCAACAATCCCTTTAAGAGTTTAAGGCAAAGGGAGTCACATCACGAGTACTTACAAAGTAATATAAAGCCTCAGTTGTATCAAGAAAGGTTGTTTCTGCTAAGCCTTCTGCAGCACTTTTTGACACATCCCCTGTAGGCTGAAGGTGACCTTCATTGAGTAAGGCAGATGCCAAGACAAGTCCCTCTTGGCGGTTTCTGACTGATTTGCTAGCTTCTAACCAATCAATTACACAAGTTCCTGTCATGAAATAAAAGATATAGACAAAGGAATATTTGAGAATATTATGGTAACAGAGTAAACCATCAAGATGCAAAAGAAACTTCGAAACAAAATGTTTGTCATTAGACACATACATGCAGCCATCTTTAACTTGAATCTAATAGCTCGCTGTACTATGATAACTCACAACAAAGCAATGAAAGAACTGAATCAATGTGACTGTTTACTTAAAGAATTAAAAGTCATGTTAAACTTTGATGCATTTGTACTCACATTTTATGTACATGAAACAAAAATCGGTACTATTCCGTTATCGGGCCAGCAGCAGCGCAGTTCAGCAGCAGCTTTCGGGACAGCAGTTCAGCAGCGGGAATTACAATGACATCCGAGGACTGCTGGCCCGATGCTTGTGCCCAGTAACCAGTACATCGATGACCCCCCTCCCCCATCCTTCTCCTCCTGCCAGTGCTGCCCCCCAGCTCTCCTTACATCTTCCCCGTACCCTCTCCCCGCCACACGACTAGGCCTCACCTCAGCGCTAGTACCGAGACCGAAAGGAAAGACACCGGGGCTCAATCCAGGCCCTGACAAGAAACACGCCGACTATAGGAACGGTGAGCTACAGCGAGCCGGAGGGACAAACTTTCTGCAGCGTCCGGCGGCTATCTAGTAGCATTCATTGCTCAAGATTTACGGTGAGGCCTATTACAGGGAGAGGGTACGGGGCAGATGTAAGAAGAGCTGGGGGGCAGCACTGGAAGGAAGAGGAGGATGAGGGCATCGATCGATGTACTGCCTACTACACACAAGCACGGCCTCTATCATCGGGCCAGCATCGGCTTAGTCATGTGGCGGGGAGAGGGTACGGGGTAGATGTAAGGAGAGCTGGGGGGCAGCACTGGAAGGAGGAGGAGATGGAGGGGGGGTCATTGATGTACTGGCTACTGGGCACAAGCATCGGGCCAGCAGTCCTCGGATGTCATTGTAATTCCCGCTGCTGAACTGAACTGCTGTCCCGAAAGCTGGTGCTGAAATGCGCTGCTGCTGGCCCGATAACGGAATAGTACCCAAAAATCTATCAAGTTATGCACTATTGACTGCAAAGAGTGACCTCTGCCCCAACGCAGGTGTGATGACGTTATTGCACCTGCAGTCTGAAGGAGGAGGATGCACGGCGGTTCTTCATGGGTAAGTATAATAGAGTGTGTGTTGCGCTGAGGAGCATATAATACATTGGGGTGGGGGT
Organism: Leptodactylus fuscus; assembly: GCF_031893055.1. Lineage (NCBI taxonomy): Eukaryota > Metazoa > Chordata > Amphibia > Anura > Leptodactylidae > Leptodactylus > Leptodactylus fuscus. The sequence goes on along the minus strand of NW_027440693.1, from coordinate 490,419 downwards.
GTACTGAGGAACATATTATACAATGCGGGGGTACTGAGGAGCATATAATACAATGGGATGGGGGGTGTACTGAGGAGCATATAATACAGTGGGGTGGGGTGCGTACTGAGGAGCATATAATGCATTGAGGTGGGGGGAGTACTGAAGAGCATATTATACAATGCGGGGGTACTGAGGGGCATATAATACAGTGGGGTGGGGGGTGTACTGAGGAGCATATAATACAGTGGGGTGGGGGGGTACTGAGGAGCATATAATACAGTGGGGTGGGGGGGTACTGAGGAGCATATAAAACATTGGGGTGGGGGGCATACTGAGGAGCATATAAAACAATGCGGGGGTACTGAGGAGCATATAATGCATTGAGGTGGGGGGAGTACTGAAGAGCATATTATACAATGCGGGGGTACTGAGGGGCATATAATACAGTGGGGTGGGGGGTGTACTGAGGAGCATATAATACAGTGGGGTGGGGGGTGTACTGAGGAGCATATAATACAGTGGGGTGGGGGGGTACTGAGGAGCATATAATACAGTGGGGTGGGGGTGTACTGAGGAGCATATAAAACATTGGGGTGGGGGGCATACTGAGGAGCATATAAAACAATGCGGGGGTACTGAGGAGCATATAATACATTGTTGTGGGGAGCATATAATACAATATGGGGAGTACTGAGGAGCATATAATACATTGGGGTGGGGGGACGTACTAAGGAACATATAATACAATGGGGTGGGGGGATGTAATGAGGAGCATATAATACAGTGGGGCAGTACTGAGGAGCAGATAATACTGTGTGTTGGGGGGCATACTGAGGAGCATATTATGCTGTGGGGGGGGGGGGGAGCCTGCTGTGGAGTGTATAATAATGTGGGGGGTGCTACTGTGGAGCATATAATCTTAATTTTTTTTTAAACTATATTTCGGCCCTCCATTGGTTTGAGGAACAGTGAACTGACCCCCTGTTTGAAAAGTTTGAAGACCTGGCTATGCTCTAAACTAAGGGCCAAGAATTAGCTGCAACTACAACAAAAATCAGCAAGCAATGAAAAGACAGCCAGCCTAAAATACATCCCACCCCATGTATGAGACCTTGATGGCACTTGGAAGCATTGTAAGTGACCGTCTTCTTCACCCCAAGTGCGAGAAGGAGCTATCGCAAGTCCTTCCTTCCAACAGGCTGTATAATCTACATCAGACCAAGCGAAGACACTCCGCACAGAGAACTAATGATTATGACTATGAAGTCTTCCTTCTTTCTTCTTCTCTTCCTTAGCTGCTATGGACTCCTAGAATATCTTCTCTTCTCAGCTTATGTGTGTCCTGTAATATATTACTGTGTATTATCCTGTATCTGTATTACTAGGCTGCTGTAACATACTGAAATTTCCCCACTGTGGGACTATTAAAGGATTATCTTATCTTATCTTTTCCAGTATAGTTTATGAATAAGATCCTTGGCAAGTCATTGGTTATTTAAAGGGATTGCCAAGGAATCGTGATACAATCTGTTTAAAGGGGTTTGTTCAGGAATTGGATAAAGCCCTGCAGAGGCTGTGGTAGCCCTGCAGAGGCTGCTGTGACGTAATGTGACATGACTCCTGACATCAATTAGTGGCCTCGGCCATGGCTGGACATTGCTCACATATATCACCGGTTCTTTACCAGCGACCAGTAAAGAACCGGTGACATATGTGAGCAATGTCCAGCCATGGCCGAGGCCACTGATTGGTCTCAGGAGTCACGTTGTTCCATGATTACTTAATCCTTTTAAGTCACCAATGACTGGCCAAGGAACTGATTCATAAACTATATCAGAAAATCGTAGAACCTTTTAGTGGTTATGTGGAGCACCAGACTTCCAGCGACTAAGGCATGACATGAGGACCAAACAAACACCAGTTGCAGACAACACAGTGCCAGGGACAAATAAGCATGTTTTTTTTTATAAGTTACAGATCAACAGCCTCCGCAGGGGTTTGGCTAATTCCTAGAAAAATCTTTAGGCTAAGGCCCCATGGTGCAGAAACGCAGCTTTTTTTGTTGCAAATTTTGTTGCGGTTTTTTAAGCCAAAGCCAAGAGTGGCTACATATGCAATCGGAAATATATAGAAAGTTCTTATACTTCTAACTTCTGCTCAATCTATTCCTGGCTTTGGCTAAAAAAAAATGCAACAAAATCTGCAACAAAAAAAAAACTGCGTTTCCGCAAAGTGGGGCCCCAGCCTTAAACAGGTTGTTCCATGATCTAAGCTGTGGAACTAACCTTACTGAGCATGTGTGACCACTGAAAATGGACACATTAGGTGGATATTTGGAAAGGGAGTCAAAATATCAAAAGTGGGCATCATGAAAAGTAATGAGCAGTAATATCTAGACATAGGAAGATGTTTTTGCTAATTGTAAATAAAAAGTTTGTATGTTTTGTGAGGTCTAACAGGAAAGTATTATTTAATCATCAGGCATCCCTTTTCCAATGCCAAATGCATAGAAAAGACTAGAAAATACAATTTTGAACAGTAGACATTCACATAGTACTACTGGAAAATATTATTGTGAAGCAGACTCACATGTGTGAAGGAGGGTTTGAATCTTTTTGTGTCAGTCACAACACACAATTTGTATGCCCTGTATTGTTTGATTCTTGGATATGTGCCCAACCAAAGGAGGCAAGGTGCTGATGTAATACCATTATGGTTGCACCAATAACCTATTGCCTGCAGCCCTGCTGACAGTTTCTCTGCATTTGTACAGATGTAGCAAAGTTTAATGCAATAATTTGCTGCAGGTTGAAGCAGAAAACAAAGCCTTTGAAAGTTATAGAAAAAAATGAAGTCAAAGTTTTCTACAACAGTTTATTTCAAAGGATTTTAACATCTTGGCAGACGTAAAATGAGGGTCAATGAGGGTCAGACCACTGAGACCCTCACCGATCAGGAGAACAGGGAACTTTTGCTCCTTGTTCTGATCAATGGATCCCCATAGATTTGTAAATTATGCTCCATCCTGTAGGTAGCATATAACTTGCATAGTTGGGAAGTCCCATAAATCCCTTTAAAATGGTTGTACCAAGTCAATAGGATATGGGATAGCATCATGATCAGTGGGGTTCTTCCTGCTAGGACTCCCACAGATTCTAAGAATGGAGGTCTAGTTTCCCTGTTCTGATGGACCAAGCATAAGCCCTGCCGCTCCGTTCATTCTCTATGGGAGCACTGAAGATAGTGGGATACTGTACTTGGCTATCTCTAACATTCCCTTAGAGAAAGATTGGGCACATCCTTTGCCTGCCACCCCACCAGGATGAGTATCAAGTTAAACTTTGCTACATTTGTACATGGAATTTCCTGATTATTGTTATCACTTTTTTCACTTAGACTACAATGGATTACTGAGACAGGGCCTTGATATCCAACATGTCATAGCTACACTGCATCTGAAGTTCATGAGCACCAGTGCAAAATCTAGAATAAAGGGCTCCTTCCTACCTTGTGCCTACTGGAATAATTTTATATTTTACATGAAGCAACCTTTGGGGCCTTTCAGGGTCCATAGCCCCGCATCAACTGCTACCTCTACACCCACTACAGCTATGCTCCTGGACAGTATATGACAGGCAGCATGGTTGCTCAGTGGTTAGCACTATAGTCTTGGATTTCGAATCCTGCCAAGAACCACATCTGCAAGGCGTTTGTATGTTCTTTCCATGTTTGCATGGGTTTTCTCCCACACTCCAAATACATACTGATAGGAACGTAGATTGTGATACCTATATGGGACAGTGACTGACAATATCTGTAAAAGCGCTGCATAATATGATGGCGCTATACAAGTAAGCAAAATAAATACCTGTATATGCTATTTCTTTGTTGCAATATTCCTTTCCATATCACTATCCATATTGAAAGTTTGTTAGATACATTACTTTTCATTTTATTGCAACCATTCAACTACATGCAGTCTCTCAATACACTGTACTTACCTGTAAAACAATGATTAAACACTTTTTTGTCCTTTTCCAATTTAATTTCTTTAATTCCTTTGTCTGGATCTTTCATGGAGATATATAACTCTCTATAAATAAGAAGGTTTTAGGATTAGGAAACAAATCTCATGACCCCTTTATTCCTTTCCCCCTTTCAAATAAGAATCACTATATACTGGTGTATTCTAAAACGCCAGATCATCTTTAGGCTAAGGGCTCGTTCACACGGAGTAAACGTGGCGCGCAATGCGCCGCGTGTACAGGACGTTTGCGCCACGATTTTGACGGTGCATGTTTGTGGTCGCGTTAACGCGCATTTACGCGGCGCTAACGCGACCGCAGACATGCATTGCGCGCCACGTTTACTCACGTAGTGAGCTGCATCCAAAATCGCTGTGGGATAAACCTGAGCGGAAATGTATTGTGGATTATGCCACAGTGCTTGTCACAGAAAGTCTGCAGAGTTTTCCTCTGCGGACTTTCTGCTTCAATCATACCTATAGGGAAGCATTCCCATAGCTATAATTGGGCTGCTGCAATTTACAAAAATGCAAGGGTTTTTGAAATCACAGCATTTCCTCTGCTGATTATTTTCTACAGTGTATGGATGGGATTAGCCGGAATCACTTTGCAGGTAATGTAAGGGCCGCTTCACACGGCGTAAGCGCTCGGCTCATTCCGAACCGTACACACGAGCACTTCTAAACACTTCCCATTCACTTCAATGAAAGCGCTCATAAAGTCAGCTGTACGAGCGCTCCCATTGAAGTGAATGGGAAGTGTTTAGAAGCGCACGCGTGTACGGTTCGGAATGAGCCGAGCGCTTATGCCGTGTGAAAGGGCCCAAAAATGCCACAGCAAAATCACTGTGTTTTGGCTACATGGGGCCCCGGCCTTAAAGATCATGTCTCCCTTCATAGAATTGTATGTTATTGCACATTGTTCTATGACAAGGCAAACAACTACTGGCATATCTGATCATGACAATATAAGATCTTACTGTCCCCCCTCATCACATTGTACAGATCAGACTAAAAAAACATTTCTGATATATCCTATGAAAACACATTTAACAGAGAATTCCTGTTGGGTGTTTTATTTGATATCAAACAATTTTTATTACAGTTTGAATAATTTACAAAATAAAACGATACACCCCCCACTGTGTACCGCACAATCAGTCCAGCTAATGGAGTGAAACTAGAAGTGAAAAGTTCAGAGGTGAACTGCAGAGGTTTACGAGACAGTTAAGGCCATCAGCCTAGAAGCTTATATGTAGGAGTGCACAGTGGAACCATTTGGGGGATTTCTCTCTCTCCCTTTTCCATCCCTCCAGTGCACTAAGCGGAGACAAACAATATATGACATCTCTACTGCAGCATCACAAGGCACAGTCATATAGTATCAGGGGAGCCAGCATCTAGGTCTGTTCACTGCCAAGAAAGGGGGCTAACATATATAAAGCTCTATCTACTAGCAGCGTTCAAGGGGCCAGTCCTAGAGTGTCCAACCATGGGGCTGAAGGCTCTTCAAACTTCTTAAAAGTCCCTCTCTTCCAATATGCATATTTATCCAACCTGTAACATCATGTTCACTCGAGATTTAAATTTGGTTAAAGTATGGGGTCCAAATCCTTCCCATGACTGCCTACCAACTAAGGGGCCTGATATAGGAGTCTCCGAACTGCTAAATGCTGACCCTCTGCTTCCGATAATGCCTAGCACACATATAACTGGGTCCATAGAAATATTCTTGTTGGGTGTTTTTGGTTAAAAAGATAATTTTTCTTTTTTTTTTTTTTTTTGCGAGAGAGACCCCAATCTATTAGGTATGAGCCTCCTAATAGGGTATATAAATCTCAGTTATCTATTTTAGACAGCTCCTTTAATGACTCTATATTCCTGCATGGAATTGCGGACTTCTTCTTTCAAGGAAATGTTTCTGGCATTTATTGCTGATGCGTGGAAGATGTCTAAAATCGGCTGACTGCTATTGCTTTCTTACTATGGACACGTGGGACTCTGTTATAGCCTAGGAACCTACCATCACCCCCTTCCCCCATGAGTTAAGGAAGCATGGCAAGAGAGCAGCACCCTGTCTACAGGGATGGCATTAGACTTCTACGGGCAGATAGAACACGTGACAGTGGTAAGAAGGACGTGCGATTAAGGATGGGGTACTTTTTGGGACATTTTTGTGGTTAAGGAACAATAGTGCTGATACAAGATATTGAACTTTCAGCTGTGAGCACGAGATCTCACCACCTACCAAAGGAACTACCACATGTTCTCATGATAGCTGCATATGTCCCCCACCTCTGCAAAAAGCTGATTCTGCCTGTTATGTCACATGCTGTGGCCCCCCCCCCTCCTCGTGTCCTCCAACCACAGTCGGGCTATCGGGCTATGGTTATCAATATCACTTCACACAGAGAACTAAATGATCCTGCAGTTTGTCTGTGTTTCTTTCTTTATAGTTGCTATGATTCCTACCATCTCTCTATCAGCCATGAGCTTGTATGTGTTTCTTCCTTGCTATATACTACTGTACTATCCATGATGCTGTATCACTGAAACTTCCCCATTGTGGGACTATTAAAGGATTATCTTATCTTATATTCAGTATCAGGGGCGTAAATACCAGGGTAGCAGCAGTCCTATTTACTTACCGATCCTGGCAGGGGCTGGGATCGGTAATTGACGCTGCGGGCCTCACAAGCACTATTATTATACTCGGGGGGTCTTTTCAGACCCCCAAGTATAATGATCGGAGGCCTGGGAGAGGTAAGAGAACATAAAAAAACAGTGTTACTTACCTCTCTGGGCTCCAGACAAGGTTCGGGCCTACTTCTGTGACATCTCTGACATCACATGACTGGGGCCCGCGTTCCGGGTCATGTGACGCCACGGACATCATTGAAGATGGCCGACACCACCAAGGACTGCAGCGGAGACTGGGATAGGTAAGTAACAGTGTTGCCTATGTTGGTATCTCCCCTCGGTCTCCAATTATTATACTCTGGGGTCTGAAAAGACCCCAGTATAATAATTGTTCATGGGTGTCCACAATGGGGGATAATACTGTGTGCAGGGGCCACTATGGGACCTAATACTGTGTGCAGGGACCACTATGGGGCATAATACTGTGTGCAAGGGCCACTATGGGGCATCATACTGTGTGTGTAGGGGCCACTATAGGGCATAATACTGTGTGCAGGGGCCACTATGGGACATAAAGTGTGTGCAGGGGCCGCTATGGGGGCATAATAGAGCGTGCAGAAATGTGCGGGGGGGGGGGGCATCGTCGGTCAGGGTCAGGGCGTCGTGGAGGGGGGCACCATGTCAAAAGTTCACCATTCCTAGTTACGCCACTGTTCTGTATGTACCGTCATCACACTCAGTCTAGAATAACCATTATAGAGCCTTCTAGGATGCATCCTTGGCTCACAGAATATAAACCTGTGGGGGTTATATAACTTATTCAAGAACTGTATGTAATACAAACAGGTTCACTTCCTCGATGGTGCCAATCTAAGATGTTAAAGCCAAAATGTTTATACACTTACCCTAAATTAATTGTGTCTGGTAACCTGATAGATTTTCTAGTGGATTTTCTCGCAAACCTTTGACCCTCTGCTATGCATTTTGATGCTCTCTTTAGGTCCTTAACCCAAGCGTCACGCTCTTCATGGTGAGATGCTTGGAAATAGTGATCCTGCTGTTTAGAAGTGGTGAGCTTGAACACAAACTGGTGCAAGAAACACAATTATTTTAAGACAATCCACATCCACAACACTTATAATAATCAATTTTACATCCATGTGAGGACCATATGTCTGCAGTAGAGACCGGCTTGGACACTGTTGTTCTTCAAGTTGTTTCCTCCACAACATGGATGTAAATGTTGCCTGCTGTCATATAAATAGACACATGACTTGCAGTATTCACTACTGTGGTTCTGTGTGAGGACCATCATAGACCAAAAATACAGTATTGTAAGCATACAAAAAATAAGAATTGCAAAGAATAACTCCAGTCTTTGTAGGAATAACACCAACGAGTGGCAAAGGTGATTGAAAAATGTGAAATCAAAATCTATTAAAGGTAAGATGAGTCATATGCATACAACATTTTCAAAGATGTTCTACTCTTTGTAGGGATGTTTTAGTCCATTTACCAGCCTTTTGATGCAAAAGTGATCCTAAAAAGGGTTTGAACAAGTGCATAGCAAGTAAAAAGAACTAATTTTGTCCAGGAAACTAGACACTTAAAGAAGCACTCCAGCATTTTCATCCCCATCCCCCATTTTATAATGAGCCTATGTGTAGTTTAATATTAGTAAATAACATATTGACAACTTTATTGTGAAGTTATGTGCTCCTTTCTGGAGCTCTTACCTACACTTTGCTCCTTTGATGCACTTTATTAAGATTAGTTCAGTCTTAATCCATTCCCGCACTGGTAATAACTGCACCTGAATTATTAAGATGCTCCAACCTCTTGAAAATTTAAGTGCAGTCCTTTGGGCCAGGATTAAAATCAACAATAATCAGGAACACCAATTTTCTGGCACGAGCTATAGAAAATGTATTAGGCTAAGGAGTCCCCTTGGTGAATGAGGTGCAGAAACAGAATAGTGACAAATTTTTTGACGCATAAAGAACTGTGTGCAACAACTATTGCCATCTACGCCAGGACACTAGAATAGTAATTTCGTCCCACTGTTTTTTGTAGAAACTGGAGGTGAAACTCACAATACAAATCTATTTGAGCTCTGATCTGACTCCCATACCCTATATTTACATTGATAGTCTGACCTCCTATTCATACAGGAGAGACTGTTTACATCTAAAGAGCAAAGAGAAGGTCAGCGCTCCAGAGGGATATAAAATCACAATAAAGCTGTTAGTAAGTTATTCAGTAACATAACATTAGACGTAGCCTTGTTTTCAAAGGAAATGTGGGTAGTTACAGTGAAGGAAATAATTATTTGATCCCTTGCTGATTTTGTAAGTTTGCCCACTAACAAGGACATGAACAGTCTATAATTTTGAGATGAGAAAAAAATGGAGCTCTTTGGCATTAACTCAACTTGCCGTATTTGGATATAGAGAAATGCTGCCTATGACCCAAAGAACACCGTCCCCACTGCCAAGGTGGAAACATTATGTTTTGTGGTGTTTCTCTGCTAAGGGCACAGATCTACTTCACCAATGTATCAGTGGGAGAACGGATAGAGCCATGTACCGTAAAATCCTGAGTGACACCCTCCTTCCCCATTGTCCTGTTGGGTCTTCCAGCAGGACAATGATCCAAAAAATACAGTCAAGGCAACAAAGGAGCGGCTCAAAAAGAAGCCTATTAAGGTCAAGAGTGGTCTAGCCAGTCTCCAGACTGGAATCCCATAGAAAACTTATGGAGGGAGCTGAAACTCAGAGTGGCCGAGCGACAGCTTCAACATTTTAATGATTTAGAGATGATCTGCAAAGAGTAGTGGACCAAAATTCATCCTGACATGTCTGACATGTATGCAAACCTCATCGTCAACTACAAGAAACCTCTGACTGCTGTGCGCACCAACAAGGGATTTACCACCAAGTATTAAGTCTTGTTTGCCAGAGGGGTCAAATACTTATTTCTCTATGCAAAATGCAAATAAATTTATACAATGCGATTTTCTGGATTTTATTTTTGATATTCTATCTCTCACTGTTAAAATTAACCGACCCTTAAAATTATAGACTGTTCATGTCTTTGTCAGGGGCCAAACTTACAAAATCAGCAAGGGGTCACATACTTATTTCCTTCACTGTATATTGGGATGCTTTTTTAGTAATATATTATAGCACTCACCATCCTTTTACCGAAGTCCTGACAGTGATTTGTGATAACTGCGCCTTTTAGTGGTATCATCCCCTTTGGGCTATTGTCACTTTTCTTCTTATAGTATTCTATTCCGTCCTCCAGCAGTGTCACCCACATAGGCTTCCATTTGTTAAATATGGCCTGAAATGAGACATGGGAAAAATCAAAACCAGTAGGACCCTATGCACTAATATGGGTGCTATATTATAGGGATATTTCCTTCTGGGACATTTATGGACATGAGGGAGCTGCATATCATTTTAATACGTTTTACAGTACATGTAAACACTGTGGTCAAAAACCCTCAGACCGAGGCTACATGGAAACTTTTTGTCCCATGACTTTCCAGTTTTAGCTATGAAGCTACAGCTATAGCCCCAACAGAGGACTTCTCTGTGTTCAAGTTGTGGACTACAACTTTCACTTCAAAGTGGGAAGTTGTTCTAGAAAGAATCATATAATGTGAAATTGAACGTTCATAGCAGGTACTACAGATGTAAATGTACAAGTGCATCTCAATAACTTAGAATATCAAAAAGTTATTTTTATTTAGTAATTCAATTATAAAAGTGACACCCCCATATTATATTATACGCTCACCCCATATATTATATTGTATTATATTATACAGTAACCCCCATATATTATATTGTATTATATTATACAGGCACCCCCATATATTATATTGTATTATATTATACAGTCACCCCCATATATTATAATTATATTATACAGTCACCCCCATATATTATATTATACAGTCACCCCCATATATTATATTGTATTATATTATACAGTCACCCCCATATATTATATTGTATTATATTATACATTCACCCCCATATATTATAATGTATTATATTATACAGTCACCCCCATATATTATATTGTATTATATTATACAGGCACCCCCATATATTATATTGTATTATATTATACAGGCACCCCCATATATTATATTGTATTATATTATACAGGCACCCCCATATATTATATTGTATTATATTATACAGTCACCCCCATATATTATATTGTATTATATTAGACAGTCACCCCCATATATTATATTGTATTATATTATACAGTCACCCCATATATCATATTGTATTATATTGTACAGTGACCCCCCCCCCCATATATTATATTGTATGATGTTACACACTGAACCCCATATATTATATTGAGTGTTTCTTTCTGTTCATGTTGAGGATTATTTGTTACAGCCAAGGAAAACCCGAAAGTCATTATCTATCTCAGAAAATTGGAATATTATATAAGAGCAACTGTAAAAAAAATATTTAACACAGAAATGTTGACCAAATGAAAGGTCTGTCCAGTAAATGCCCTCAATACTTGGTGGGGGCTACATGAATGACGTCATCAATGCGGCAATGTGTCCTGGAAAGATTGGCCTGTGGCCTGGAGGGATCAGCCTGTGGACTTGCAGAACTCGTGTTATGGAAGCCCAGGTTGCTTTGATAGCAGCCTTCAGTTCATTTGCATTGTTGGGTCTGGGGGTCTCTCATCTTCCTCTTGCTGGCCAATCAAACACAGTGATATTTTGGTTATTAAACCAAGCCTTGGTACTTTTGGTAGTGTGGACAAGGGCCAAGTGCTGTTGGAAATGAAAATTCCATCTCCAAAAAGCTTATGGACAGAGGGAAGCCTGAAGTGCTTGACAATCTCCTGGTAGATGTTGCGAGGACTTTGGTCTTAATAAAACACATTGGATCTACACCAGTAGATGACATGGCTCCCAAACCATCAGTGATTGTAGAAGCTTCCTTTTTCAATTCTGTGGTAGCATCAGCCATCTTCTTCGGAGTGGCCTGCTGGGGGAGTAGCATACCAGCCAGGGACAGAAATAGACTTGACAGGCTGGTTAGAAGGGCTAGCTCTGTCCTGTCTGTATAATCAACACCAGGTTAAGTGGAGATCACTCTGCACAGAGAACTAAATGATCCTGAATTCTTTTTAGTTGCTATGACTCCTAGTATCTTTTTCTATCTGCTATGAGCTTGTATGTGTTCTGTCTTGTACTATATCACTGTATTATCTGCTGCTGTAACACATTGAATTTCCCCATGGTGGGACTAGTAAAGGATAACCTAATCTTATCTTATCTTCTTTCTCTCCTAAGCCCAGGTAAGATGCTTCTGGCATTGTCTTTTGGTCATGAGTGGCTGACAAATGGAATGTGACACTTGTAGCCCAAGTCCTGGATAAGTTTGTGTGTGGTGGCTCTTGAAAATCTGACATCAGCAGCAGTCCACTCCTTGTAAATCTCCCCCAAATTTTTGAATGGCCTTTTCTTAACAATCCTATCAAAGACGTGGGTATCCAGGTTGCTTGTGTGCCTTTTTCTACCTCACTTTTTCCTTCCGCTCAACTTTCCATTAATATGCTTTGATACAGCACTGTGTGAACAGTTGGCTTCTTTAGTAATGAACCGTTGTGGCTTACCCTCCTTGTGGAGTGTGCCAATGACTGCCTTCTGGTCACCTGACAAGTCACCAGTCTTCCCCATGATTGTGTCGCCTACTGAACCAGACTAAGGGACCTTTTTAAACACTCAGGAAGCCTTTGCAGCTGGTTTTGATTAATTATTCTAGTTTTCAGAGATAATGACTTTTGGGTTTTCCTTGGCTGTAAGACATAATCATCAACACTGACAGAAAGAAACACTTGAAAAGTTCACCCTGTTTGTAATAACTCCATATAATATATGTCTTTCACTTTTTCAATTGAATTGCTAAAAAAAAAAAAAAAATTTTTGATGATATTCTAAATTGTTGAGATGCACTTGTATATTCCATGTACATGAGCTATACACGTAACACACATCCAATGTAAAGCATACTTCAACCACAATCACAGGAAATGTACAGAAAACATCTGCTTCTGTGGTGGTCACCTTACTACAAGTGGTGGAACAAGATAAAAGTCAGTAGTGACCACAATGCATTGCACCATGGGAATTTAAGAGGTTTCTGTAGTCTTTTCTAATGCAAGAATTAACAATGACTGCATTGAAATCTACTGCACAGAAATCCTTAATCCTATAATTTCAGATGCTACAGAAACAATGTATATAATACATTAAACTCTGAACTGCTTATTTCTATAGGAAAGCAAATAATAACAGGGCAAATACTGAAGGAAGTGAATCATCACAGACAATTCCTTTTTATATGAGAGCTACAGAGGAAATGTAATATTGAATGGTCACCTATGTAATACATGAACATAAGAGACTAAGGGTGCATTCACACGATGTAACGTGCCACGTGATCTGGCATGTATACGACGTTTGAGAGTTTGCACGCCGTAAAAGCTCCCATTGATTTCAATGGGAGTTAGGATCATATACGCCGCGTTATTTTGCGCAAAATCACGGCCTCAAAATAACGCAGCGTATACGATCCTAACTCCCATTGAAATGAATGGGATCGTTTACGGCGCGCAAACTCTCACACGCCGTATACGTACCAGATCACGCTGCACGTTACATCGTGTGAATGCACCCTAAGGAGTGAGGGGGCATTCACACGGAGTAACACCAGGCGTGTATCACAGCCGTACACGCCGGCGTTACGGCAGACTGCCGAACACTTCCCATTCACTTCAATGGGAGCGCTCGTAAACACCGCTGTTACGAGCGCTCCCATTGAAGTGAATGGGAAGTGTTCGGCAGTCTGCCGTAACGCCGGCGTGTACGGCAGTAATACACGCCCGGCGTTACTCCGTGTGAATGCCCCCTGAAAGTGTTAAGTAGGAGTCTTCAGGGTCTGACTCAGTGTGCACACTAGGAGCCTTGTACACTTGTACAATGTGCTAGCCAAAATCATGGTGCTTTTAAAGATTCGGGTGCCATAATGCAGGTAAGCAATCAGCCACATTGTTGATATTGCAAAATCCTGCAGATTTTTTTAAAATTTTTCAAAATTTCAGTCTTGTGAGTAAAGACCCTAAAAATTTATAACCTTGCAACCCCCACTAACCACACCCACACATACATTCCCCATAAAATGCTGCATGGGGCCCCAAGATTTCTGATGACGGCCAAAAATAGATGAAAATTGAGTGTTATGGCACAGGATTTTTTTTCCAAAAGTTTATGTACTAAAAGGCCATTTTAATCAGAATACAACATAATGGAGAAATGTATTGGAGGTTTCTGCATTTCTCCAGCTGACCTGTCATCTTCTTCAGAGATTTAACAATATATCACTTAGTAATGGCTCTGGTCGCTGCAGTTTTCTATCCCAAAATAAATTAGAGAACAACAAAAAGGAAGTTAAAAGAGGAAGCTCATGAGATATTGTAGGGTTTTTTTTATATCTACATTTCCCTGCAAGTATACAACAGCACTTTACATTCTTTATATTAACAAGACTGGAAACAACGCCTTAACAGCAATAATATGGAAATTTCCTGACCTAAAAGGGTGACCTCATTGTCCTTGTCCCTACACCATGGCTTCAGGAGTTGTGAGTTGTTTGATGGGTGCTCACAATGTGGCATTGACTGTCCCTGTGCCATTCTGTGACATAAGAGTCTGTGTCACACCGTGGAAAATAAAGAGGCATTGAAGCGGATTTCCACCACTGATTTCTCTCCATCTCCGGCGGCTTTCACTAGACAAATAGGGCTAAAAAGCCAAGTGTCTTGCGTTGCAGTAAGGTAGAGAATAACGCTTATTTTTTTCTGCCTTTGCCTCCTAATGTGTGGCACATTCAAGCTTTAAAATCAGCACCAAATTCATCTGTGTGAATTTTTCTCCCTGATATTTTTGATTGACAACAAAATAACCCATTCTCAGTATAGCAGTCATGGCTCCATTATAAAGTACTATGTCCTTATTTACAGACTAATCCTCCAGATAAAATGGATGTGGGAGTCCACTCTCCAACAACACCTAAGAAAAAGACCATAGTACCCTTAAATGTGGGCAACTTCCATTGGACAAATATTGGGTTAGAACGTGGGCCCAGCGCAGAACACCTTAGTGCTCTGGTGGTACAATCCAACACCCAAACCTGCCAAGTACGGCCAGTCACAGAGTATTCTCGATAGAGTGCCAGTCATATTGTGCCCCATACTATACAAGCCACAGTCCGCTAACAAAACTAACAAAAATATCCACCAAGTCAACATTAACACTCCACAAGTCACACAGTCCCTCAATGTCAATGCCCTTATTAGAAAACAGTCACCCCTTGAGTAAGCACTATTACCAAACAATATGCCCCTGTATCTGAGACATCAGTTACCCCTAGCTACAACTTTGACACTGCTCATTCCCTCTGCACTGACATAGATCTTTGTCTCTAGAGATGAGCGAACAGTGTTCTATGGAACACATGTTCGATCGGATATCAGGCTGTTCGATGTGTTTGATTCGAATCGAACATCACGTGGCAAACTCAAAAAAAATTCGATTCCCCTCCCACCTTCCCTGGCGCTTTTTTTTGCACCAATAACAGCGCAGGGAGGTGGGACAGGAACTACGACAACGGGGGCATTGAAAAAAATCGGAAAAAGTCATTGGCTGCCGAAATCAGGTGACCTCCATTTTAGACGAATAGTGGATTTCAAATCCGGGTCATATGAGAATGTGAACTTTGTGACTATGAGACAGGGATAGCTGTACAGGCAGGGATAGCTAGGGATAACCTTTATTTAGGTAGGAATGTTATTAAAAATAACTTTTTTGGGCTCTATCGGGTGTGTAATTGTGATTTTTGTGAGATAAACTTTTTCCCATAGCAATGCATTGGACAGCGCTGATTGGCCAGAGTACGGAATTCGACCAATCAGCGCTGGCTCTGCTGGAGGAGGCGGAGTGTAAGATCGCTCCACACCAGTCTCCATTCTGGTCCGACCTTAGACTCTGCCTCCTCCGGCAGAGCCAGCGCTGATTGGCCGAAGGCTGGCCAATGCATTCCTATGGGTATGCAGAGACTCAGCAGTGTTGAGCCAGTTCTGCTCAACTACACCGTGTGGCTGTCAGCCCATCAGATGTAGCAGAGCCGAGTGTGCACAAGGGCTCGGCTCTGCTACATCTGATGTAGCAGAGCCGAGTGTGTCTCCTGTTCAGTTTCTCAAGAAGAAGTTTATCTGGAGACCGGGCACAGGCGTGAACCCGCTCTGAGTAGTAAAAAATGCTTGAACAGTTATGGAACATTCTACTTTCACGTTATATTTATTAGAAATTTTTCAAAAGGGTTTACTAGGTGCCCCGGAAACTTTCATACTGATTTTCTATCGAACTGACCCATCCCAAGGAATGGTCATCAGCATGAAAATTGCTCAGGCGGCCCAGATAACCACTTTAAGACAAAGGCCCCACGTATTGGGCAGAAGCAAAAAAAAAATAAAAAAACACTGCGGAAAAAAAAACAGTAGCAACGAGACGGCTTTGGAGATCACAGCGTGTCAGCTACGTGTATTTTCCGACAATGTGTGGATGGGATTTAAAAGGACTGCAAAACACCACAGCCCCACAGAAGCCCCACATTGCAGAACCACAACTTTTTTTGTTGCAGATTTTGCTGCATTTTTTTGATCAACAGTCAGGAGTGGATTGAGCAGAAGGGAGAAGTATAAGAACTTCCTAGATATTCCTCATTCATGCTGAAGCCATTCTTGGCTTTGGCTCAAAAAATGCAGCGAAATCGGCAACAAATAAGGGGGGCCTCAGCCTAATGCTACAAATAGAAATATCAACATTTGCTAAATTTATGGTCACAATGTTTTGATAACTTTTGATGATTTATTTAAACCTTTATTTATTTATTTATTTTTGGTTTCAGATATTTTTCCATTATAAGGAAGCTATGGAATAATAGGAATGGAAGAAAAAAAAAATCTAACCTTCACTTTTTGTGCTAAGCACTAGAGATGAGCGAACACTAAAATGTTCGAGGTTCGAAATTCGATTCGAACAGCCGCTCACTGTTCGAGTGTTCGAATGGGTTTCGAACCCCATTATAGTCTATGGGGAACATAAACTCGTTAAGGGGGAAACCCAAATTCGTGTCTGGAGGACACACACATTCAGCACTGCTTCATCACGCCAATACAATGCATTAGCCAGTGCTGATTGGCCAGAGTACGGAATTCGGCCAATCAGCGCTGGCTCTGCTGGAGGAGGCGGAGTCTAAGGTCGGACCTGAATGGAGACTGGTGTGGAGCGATCTTAGACTCCGCCTCCTCCAGCAGAGCCAGCGCTGATTGGCCGAGTTCCGTACTCTGGCCAATCAGCGCTGGCCAATGCATTCTATTAGCCCGATGAAGTAGAGCTGAATGTGTGTGCTTAGCACACACATTCAGCTCTACTTCATCAGGCTAATAGAATACATTGGCCAATCAGCGCTGGCCAATGCATTCTATTAGCTTGATGAAGCAGAGTGTGCACAAGGGTTCAAGCGCACCCTCGGCTCTGATGTAGCAGAGCCGAGGGTGCACAAGGGTTCAAGTGCACCCTCGGCTCTCCTACATCAGAGCCGAGGGTGCGCTTGAACCCTTGTGCAGCCTCGGCTCTGCTACATCAGAGCCGAGGGTGCGCTTGAACCCTTGTGCACACTCTGCTTCATCAAGCTAATAGAATGCATTGGCCAGCACTGATTGGCCAGAGTACGGAATTCGGCCAATCAGCGCTGGCCAATGCATCCCTATGGGAAAAAGTTTATCTCACAAAAATCACAATTACACACCCGATAGAGCCCCAAAAAGTTATTTTTAATAACATTCCCCCCTAAATAAAGGTTCTCCCTAGCTATCCCTGCCTGTACAGCTATCCCTGTCTCATAGTCACAAAGTTCACAGTCTCATATGACCCGGATTTGAAATCCACTATTCGTCTAAAATGGAGGTCACCTGATTTCGGCAGCCAATGACTTTTTCCAATTTTTTTCAATGCCCCCGGTGTCGTAGTTCCTGTCCCACCTCCCCTGCGCTGTTATTGGTGCAAAAAAGGCGCCAGGGAAGGTGGGAGGGGAATCGAATTTTGGCGCACTTTACCACGCGGTGTTCGATTCGATTCGAACATGGCGAACACCCTGATATCCGATCGAACATGTGTTCGATAGAACACTGTTCGCTCATCTCTACTAAGAACCTCTCAAGCTCCCTAACCCCTTAAACTTTGAGTCACTGCTGTGCTGAGTATGTGAGGAACCTTTAGGCTGCATTCACACGGAGTAAACGCTGGCGTTTTTTGTGTGTTTTTTGCACATAGCGCCGCGTTTACGCCGCGTAGCGTCGCGTTAACGCCGCGTATACGCCGCGTTAACGCCGGGCAACGCCACCGCTAAATAGCGCGGCGTTAACGCGGCGTATACGCGGCGTTAACGCGACGCTACGCGGCGTAAACGCGGCGCTATGTGCAAAAAACACACAAAAAACGCCAGCGTTTACTCCGTGTGAATGCAGCCTTAGGGTTACACGATGTAACGTGCAGCGTGATCTGGCACATATACGGCGTGTAAGAGTTTGCGTGCCGTAAAAGCTCCCATTCATTTCAATGGGAGTTAGGATCGTATAAGCCGCGTTATTTTGATGCCATGATTTTTCAGATCACGCTGCACGTTACATCGTGTGAATGCACCCTTACAGTACAGGATATTGATATTGGTATCTGTATATGTATCAATATCTGTGTAATGAGGGCAACTTTTTAGATATTTTGTATACTTAATATTTACTAACTGTTTGCCAACATATTAAATCATTACATCTGATGTTCAGAAAAAATGTTCTCCATTTGTAAAAAATGTAGAAATCTCAGTTTTACCGATAAATAATCACATATAAATAATACTATATAAATATATTGTATACTATATATAATATTACATAAATATATATACTATAATACTATAAATAACCACATTACAAACAATTTTTTAATCAAATTCTATCCAACGCACATCAGAATTTTTTTTTCAATTAATTATTAGAGATGAACAAACAGTGTTCGATCGAATATCAGGCTATTCGGAGTATTCAATTAGAATCAATTACCACGCGGCAAACGCAGTAAAAATTCGTATCCCCTACCACCTTCCCTGGCGCTTTTTTTCACCAATAACTGTGCAGAGGAGGTGGGACAGGAACTACGACAACGGAGGCATCGAAAAAAAATAGGAAAAGCCATTGGCTGCTGAAATCAGGTGACCTCCAATTTAGAAGAATAGTGGCCGCCATGTTCATCTCATTTGCGGCTTGGAAAGATAGGGACAGAGATCTGCTGAGGGCGAGAGAGGGATGAGCTTCTGCTAGGCAGGGAAGACTGAAGAACAACAACAGATCTTCTCAGAGCTATATACTGCAGGGAAAGGAGTCCATATACGCTCAATCCAGCTTTCCATGGTGAGTACCCCTAAAAACCTAAGTGGGATACAGACAATCTGTGTACAGTATATATACGCTCAATCCAGCTTTTCACGGTGTGTATATCCCCCAAAACCTAAGTGGGATACACAGCAATTCAGTAAGGCTATATATGCTCAATCCAGCTTTCCATGGTGTGTACCCCAAACACCAAAGTGGGATACACAGCAAGTCAGTAAGGCTATATACACTCAATCCATTTTTCCTGGGTATATACTCCACAAAAACCTTAGTGGTATACACAGCCAAACCATCAGGCCAAATAGGTCATACCAGCTTTCCTGGTTGTATTCAACTCCCAAATAAAATGACATACAGATTAATATAAAATAACATCTCTGTTTATGGGCTGAAGCTGAATGGTGGGCCTGACACTGTATACGCTGCTGGGGCAAGTGACAACCACAAAAGAGGGGTAAAAGAATTAATCCTGGGGGTGGCACGGCTGAATTGGCACTAATGGGCACAAAATAACATCTCTGTTTATGGGCTGAAGCAAAAGAATGGGGCATAAACTTAAAATGCAGGGGCTCCAATGTATCTCTAACTTAAGAGAGCCTAGACACGCAGGTTCTATAACGCAGTTACAAGTAGAAGAGCGGCTCTACAAGTGACAGTTGGGGTTCATTGTGTACACTCTATGCCACCAAAAAGGCTAACTGCGGGGCGCACTTACACCCCCTCTCCAAACTAACCCAAACCTCAGCTGGGGGAAGCCTCCACTCACCCCAAGGGCCACAGGTCCAACTTCAACACCCAATACGTGTAAGGTGCAGAGGGATCAGAGAGGACAGGGCTGTGGTTGGCCAGGTACTCACACAACATGCACCTATACTGTTCCCTCCTGATGACACTAGACCCCTCAGTGGCGGTAGTTTGGCCAGGGGAGGGGAGGCATTAATGTGTCCCAGACCTTGCACAGTGTTCCCCTGGTGATTGTGGACCGGATGGCAGTTGTTAGCCTCTTGGAGGAAATCTCCTCTCTGCCGTCCGCGAGGGTTTACGGAAACATTTCCATCATATTCTGCCCCACTTGCTTTTGGCTATCATTTATGCGATTTTTCCTCTCCCCTACCAAAACGAAGGATGAGATTTTTTTCATATACCGGGGGTCAAGGATTACAAAAATCCAGTATTGTTTGCTCTCCATGATGTGAACTATGCCTTTGTCTCTTGAAAAGCAACCCAACATGAAGTCAGCCATGTGTGCCAGTGTGTTACTTGGCATGACTTCGCTGCCCCCAACTGTAAGGGTGACTCTCCATTTCCTCCATTTTCCACTCCCCTTCACACCATCCATGCTGAAGCAATGGGATGCACTGAAGTGCACCCTCAAGCCTCGTGTGGGACAGTGACATGAAATGCCACTCCATTCCCCTCATCTTCCTCCGCCAGCCAATGGTGCGAAGATGACAGGAGTGTGCTCTGAATGTTTTCAGCCTAGCAGAGGCTACATTTCACTTACGAAAATGGCCGCACTTTCATCAGTATATCAGGCACAATGGTGTAGGTTTCAAAGAACCTTTGCACCAACAAGTTAAAAACGTGGGCCATGTGTGGACCATGTTTGAGTCTGGCAAGCTCCAGATCTGCTACCAAATTCCGGCCATTTTCACATACGCAAACATGCCTGGGCCCAGGTGCAGCGGGGAAAACCACATTGCCGTCGCATCAAGGATTGCATCCCTAACCTTGGGGGAAGTGTGTTTTCTGTTGGCCAAGCTGATGAGCTTCAGCACAACTTGCTGACGTCTCCACACCCCAGTGCTGAAGCACTTACAAGTCACAGGTATGGTCGAGGTTGCAGCGGAGGAGTAGGCTTTCAGAGAGACCCTGCCAGGAATTTTGGGCTGGGAGAGGAGATAGGCCACCCCAGTTTGCACCCGGGCCCATCCTCGACTACATTCACCCGGTACTTCTGTACTTTTGCCTGAAATTAAACACCTGGGAGATGGGGAGTTTCTGGGAAGAGGCGCATGATGGTACAGGTGAGAGGAGCAGAGGCAGGAAAAGGGGCAGATGAGGGTGAACTCCCCAAAGTGTCAGAGGCAGATGTTGGCGTGTCCAGGCTGGTGGTCTGGACTGCAGCTACAGCACTGGAAACTGTGGAAGAGTCAGTGTTGGCAACACCGGCCGACGATTGTCCTGCGTTTGCTCTCTCCCACTGAGCCCAGGGCTTGCCTTCCAAATGACGGCGCATGCCAGAGGTGGTAAGGTTGCTCTTTTCAGAGCCCCTACTCAGTTTAGACTTGCAAAGTGTGCAAACCGCACTAAATTTGTCCTCTGCGTATACATTGAAAAATCTCCACACCATCGAGCAACATGGCCTCGATGGGGGAGTTTCTTTCGGGTGGCTAGAAGAGGGAACATCTTGGGCCTTGCTGCCTCTGGCCTGGCTTCTGTGAAGCAGCTGTCCTGTGCCTCTGGACATGCCTCTGCCTCTAGCAACCTTGTTTGCTGCTGCGCTTCCCTCCACATCTACACTGCTTTCCCCCCTAGACATCACCCCCGTCCATGCCTCTGCCTCTAGCCACCTTTTTTCCTGCTTAGCTTGCCTCCACATCTACACTCCTTTCCCCACTAGACATCACCCCTGTCCATGTCGGGTCAGTGGCCTCGTCATCCAACTCCTCTTCCAATTGCTCACTCTCCTCTTACTGCAAACCGCACATAACCACAGCTTGCCCTGATGGCAACTGTGTCTCGTTATCATCACTGAGGCCCAGAAACGCCGGTTGAGGGTCCACAACCCCAAAATTGGTAGGAAATGGCGGATACTCCAGTATTTGGGCATCAGGACACACAAAGTCGTCTGGAAGCTCCTGGTATTCGGGAAGTGGTTCAACAGAGGGAGAGACAGTAAAAGGACCCAAAAAGAGATCCTGGGAGAGGGCAAGGGTGGGATGACTTTGTTGGGAAGGGTTGGGCATGTTGGGAGGAAGGAGGGGCAGACTCTTGGGTATGAACACAACTGCAGGTAGTGGCTGACTGTCTGGTGGAAAAGCAGCTGGAAGCATTATCCGCTAGCCATTGTAACACCTGTTCCTGGTGCTTGGGCCTGGTCTGCGTTGTACCCTGCACCCTGCTTAACACAGCTGTCATTTCAGGAATTGTGATGAGCGCATGCTAATATTTATTTCGGTTTAAAGTTATGTTTCTGTCCCTATTAATGTAGAGGAAAGAAGGTTTCCAATTATTTATCCACTTTCATAGAGGTTCTAGTGAGTTTGTAAAGTGTCCAGTGGAAAGGATGGGATAGGATTTCACATAGGTCTCCCATTCATGGGCACTCATGGTTGAGAAACTGAGGGAGTTGACTTTGATGAACCCTTGGGTTTTGGATTTGGAACTCCATCTAAAGTCTCTGGTGCTCACACACCCTGCTCAACGTAGGTTATATAGGGTTTCAGCGTGTGGTGACCTCGAAAAAACAGCCGATGTTTCAGGCAGATGTAGGCATTGCTGGAGTGTATTGAGGCTAGTAGCGGCTACTGTAGACTTGCCAAAGTGGCCGCACAAGCGCCGCACTTTCACCACTAGCTCGAGAACATTAGGGTACATTTTTAAAGACTGTTGCACCAATAATTTGAAAACGTGGGCCAGGCATGGACCATGTTGGAGGCTGGCAAACTCCAGAGCAGCTACCAGGTTCCGGCCATTATCACACACGAAAACATGCCTGGGCCCAGGTGCAGCAGTGAAAAGCACATTGCCGTCTCATCCAGGATGGCATCCCTCACCTCGGAGGCAGTGTGCTGTCTGTCCCCCAAACTGATGAGCTTCAGCATGGCCTGCTGACGTCTCCCCACAACAGTGTAGCAGTGTTTCCAGCTCGTAGCTGAGGTCGATTTAACGGCGGCGGAAGGGGAAGGTGGAGGAGGAGGAGGAGGAGGGTGGTGTTTCAGCAATCCTGCCAGGAATATTGGGCGGGGAGACAAGGCAGGCCACCACAGTTTGCGACCCGGTCCCAGCCTCAACTACATTCACCCAGTGTGCTGTGATTGAGATGTCGCATCCCAGACCACATGCACTTGTCCATGCATGGGTGGTCAATTGAAACTTTGTGCAAAGTGTGGAAATTAGGGCCCGCCTGATGTTACAGGACACATGCTGGTGCAGGACGTGGACGGCAAACCGGGAGAAGTAGGGACGGCATAGCGAGGTGCCGCAGTTGCCAGCAGGTCACAGCAGGTCACAGAAGGCCTGAGTCTCCACAAGCCGGGATGGCAACATCTCCTGGGCCAGCAGTTTTATGATGAGGCCGTTGAAGGCTTGGGCATGTGAGTCGGTTGCACTGTACTTCTGCCGGAGATGAAAGGCCTGGGAGATGGGGAGTTGCTGGGAAGAGGTGCATGATGGTGCAGGCAAAAGGAGCAGTGGCAGGAAAAGGGGAGGATGAGGGTGAACTCCCCAAAGTGTCAGAGGCAGATGTGGAGGTGACCTGACTGGTGGTCTGGACTGCAGCTCCAGCACTCGCGTCACTGAGGACGGGTTGATGGTCCACAACAACTAAATCACCCGGAGATGGCAGATGTTCCAGTGTTTGGGCATCAGGACACACAAAGTCGTCTGGTAGCTCCTGGGATTGGTGAAGTGGTTGGACAGAGTGAGGGACAGTTAAAGTACCTGAAAACATCTCCTGGGAGGGGGGATATGTGGGATGACTGTGTTGGGAAGATTGGGCATGTTGGGAGGAAGGAGGACCAGACTCTTGGCAAGGAAAGGACTTGAGGTACGGGCTGACTGGCTGGTGGATAAGGAGCTGTAAGCATTATCCGCTAGCCATTATAACACCTGTTCCTGGTGCTCGGGCATGTTCAGTGTGGTACCCTGCCTAACGCAGCTATCAAGTCAGGGATTGTGATGAGCGCATGCTAATGTTTCTTTAGCTTAAAATTTGGGTTTCTGTCCATACAATTGGGGAGGAAAGAAGGTTTCCAAGTATTTTCTCACTTTCATAGTGTTTTTTTTTTTAGTATGGCAAGTGTCTAGTTGATAGGCTATGATAGTGGGGTAAAACTGTGACTTGGGCGTGTTAGATACCCCCAGGCATTTTTCCCCTGCTGTCCCAGTTGCATTCCAGAGGTGTTGTCATCATTTGCTGAGGTGTCATAGTGGACTTGGTGACCCTCCTTAGGCGAATAGTGGTTTCCCCTGAAACAAAGATTTTTTCCTCATAGACTATAATGGGGTTCGATATTCATTTGAATAGTCGAATATTGAGGGGCTATTCGAAATGAATATCGAATATCAAATTTTCACTGTTCGCTCATCTCTATTAATTATTAAAGGTAAGGAAAGACACATTTGTATGTGTTCTAAACAAATCTAAATTTCATGTAGCAGGGCACATCAAAAATGCGCTGTGAGTGCGGCAGCAACACATTGCATTTTTCTCACAGCACTTTTCACAGAAAGGTTTCCTCTGTGCACTTTCTGTTTCCATCATACCTGTAGGCAAACCACCGACATTTCCATTGGTATAATAGACATGCTGCGATTTACAATGCTGCAATCTTTCTGCAATGTGTGGATGGGATTCTCTAGATTCTACTTTGCAGGGACTGTAAAACACTGCATTTTTTTCCCACTTACCGTATATGGCGTGCCCGGACTTACAGACGTTTGGCTTTTTTTTTTTTTTTTTTTTAACTAAAACATACCCTAAAATATACACAGTGCACAAGATGGTAGTAAAATATCGTATACATCTTTAGTTAGTTAGTTAGTTAGTTAATATTGCATTGTGACTGGTGTTCTTTGCTTGGCTGGTATATTTTATGCAGTATATATATATTTGTTTGCTTACTATCTTATTTGCTTTCAATGTGATGCACTTTTATGTGATTTGCTGGCTATATTAGCCAGATAATATTGAGACATAACTGAATGGCTACTTTTCTTTCTGGGTACTTTAGTTTTGTAACAGATATGTACTAATATTTCATTCTTACTAGATAGATAGATAGATAGATAGATAGATAGATAGATAGATAGATCGATCTTCAATCCCAAGGTCTACCCATATTTCTATGAAACTAAGGCAGCGTCTTTGATTATTTTTTGATGGGTTAGGGCTTATATTCAGGGGATGTCTTATATTTTTTTTAAGAACAACAATCCACTCACCAGACCCCTTTACTCCTAAAATAATTAAAGTTGGCAAGCGTCAATGGTGGATGGGCTCTCACAAACAAGTCTAGGTCACTCATGTCAAAGTCGTGTCACTGTCAGATCCCTTGCCATTGCATCAGTGTGATGAATCGGACCCCAATCATGATTCTCAGCTATATTTATAACTATCTATGTATTGTGTTGACTGACCCTCAACTGTATATCTTGGAGGCTGATGTTACAATGGCTTATCTGGTCTGTAATTGCCATTTGCCTCAGATGAATTTCCTGTACCTGATTAGCAGGATGTGGGGGATAGTGTTCAAATGCCCAAATCTAATTACCTGGGCTAGTTAGGACCAAAACCACTGTCACCTTCTGGCTAATGCAATAGCATGTCTGTGCTAACTTCGTTATTCCTAGCAGGGGCCCATCCTTGCTCAGTGCACTGAGAGCTCTACTAACACCTTTCCGCAGACAGCCTGACTCCATAGGTAACTTCAAAGAATTATATGGATTTATGAGAATATTGTGACAAGGGAAGATGCTACCATTATGAAAATTAATTCCTCAGGTGCGCAATAAAAAGGGGCACATTTTAAGGCCAAGAACGATACGCCTATGGGCCTAGAACAAGCTCAGACGCTGATCTCGTTACTCATAGGTAATTGGGGTATTAGGTTTGGTGTCGATGTGTCAGGGGCCTCGCTGTGAACCCCGTCATGCCTCTGGTTTGACCGTATGATCATGGGATGAGGAATTATGAGTAGTTATAGTTATTTGATTGCTAAGAAGCCCTGATGATGTCATTCCAGGGTGGAGCCCAGGGTCAATATAAGATTGACCTGGGGTGGAGCTTTTTCTTCTTCTTCTCTGACCCTGCATCTGGACACACGATGTGAGCAAGTTAGCTCTGTTTGTGGTTCCCTCCCCCTTGATGGGGGGAAGGGCGGGGACTAAGAAGCCATGTGCTTAAGGACTCTGATCATGGATTTATGGATTATGAGGAGTATGATGTAACTCTCATCTGATCATGGACTATGATGAATTGTTATGGACTTTTATACCGGTATGGCTAAAACTCTCTTTATTGCTACATGTTATGTGGGGGAGCTGTATGTGCCCCACCATGGACTTTAATGGACTGTAATCTCTTGCCTTATGCATATCATGCGCTGGCTGCAGAAGTGCCATGTGCCTAAGGACTGTTTCTGTTTCTAATCTTTTAATCTGTTTACCTTACTGTGCCATATCATACCTTTCTGTAAACGTATAAGCTTGTAACCTCCAGGGTATATCTTTATATATATATTTCTGGCTGACTGGTATCGACCATCTTGGGTTAATAAAATGTTAAAACTTTAGAAGGCTCTTCTTGTATTATCCTATAAGGGCCGGTCCTCTCTCTGTATTGTGGGAGCGGACGGTATAGATAAGAAGGCGATCGCAGTTTCGCCCGTGGCAAAGGCCTGGTAGGCCAGAGGCTGCAGCCGGATGGCTAAGGTGGAGGCAGATTCCTTGCACCTTGGGGGCCGGAGGCCGGGGCGAAACGGCGTGATTCGTCACAATCAGCTTTCCACTTCAGCCAGGTGTAGTGGAGAGATCCTCCTGGTGACCAGAAACATCCACAGCCCTTGAGCTCAGGAGTGGAGTGATGCCAGTAGGACTACCCAATCTGTGTGTGAGAACCCGGCACTTCTGGTAGTCAACCCTTATTGTTGTGGACAGCTCTCTCACTAGAGCCATGTTGTACATCTTGTACATAGAGCTCCTTAAAGACAATTTCTGATTCTATTGGCGATGATTGCTTTATTTTAGAGTTGTGATTCTTTTGGGGAGCGTTGCTTTCCTTGTTGAAGTGTCTACTGTATCTGTTCTGCTGTATTCATTTTTTTTTTTTTTTTTTTACATATACAGTATAGCTGCCTGGACACTATTTTTAATGAACTGTAACTAGTGCATATTTTTGGAGTAGGGATTATATTTCAAGCACATTCCAAAAAAAAACAAGAGATCTTATTATCTGGGTAGGTCTTATTTTTGGAGAAACAGGATATTTAGAAATACAGTAATTACTATTAACACAATTTAATAAATGTGAAAAAAAACTACTACGATTGTAAATAGTTCTAAATATTAGAAGATTATAATTAGAGATGAGCGAACACCCAAATGTTCGAAGTTCGAAATCCGATTCGATCCGATTTTTGACTGTTCAAACGGGTTTCCAACCCCATTATAGTCTATGGGGAACATATACTCATTAAGGGGGAACCCAAATTCGTCTCAGGAGGGTCACCAAGTCCACTATGACACCCCAGGAAATGATGCCAACACCCTGGAATGACACTGGGACAGCAGGGGAAGCATGCCTGGGGGAATAAAAGTCACTTTATTACATTGAAATCCCTGTCAGCTTGCGATTTGCGCAAGCTAACTTTTTCCCATAGGAATGCATTGGCCAGTCTCCAGGATTCGGCCAATCAGCGCTGGCTCTGCCGGAGGAGGCGGAGTCTAAGATCGCTGTACACCAGTCTCCATTCAGGTCCGACCTTAGACTCCGCCTCCTCCGGCAAAGCCAGCGCTGATTGGCCGAAGGCTGGCCAATCAACGCTGGCCAATGCATTCCTATGGGTATGCAGTGATGCCGCAGAGCTGAGCTCGACACACACTCACCTCTGCTGTGCAGAGACTCAGCAGTGTTGAGCCAGTTCTGCTCAACTACACCGTGTGCCGGTCAGCTCTGCTGTGCGAGCTCGGCACACACTCAGCTCTGCATCACCGCTGGCGTTGGCCAGCGTTGATTGGCCAGTATACAGAATCAATATACAGAATCAGCAGAACCCTTGTGCACACTCCGCTCTGCTACATCAGAGCCGAGGGTGCACTTGAACCCTTGTGCACACTCCGCTCTGCTACATCAGAGCCGAGGGTGCACTTGAACCCTTGTGCACACTCCGCTCTGCTACATCAGAGTCGAGGGTACACTTGAACCCTTGTGCACACTCAGCTCTGCTTCATCACGCTAATAGAATGCATTGGCCAGCGCTGATTGGCCAGAGTACATAATTCGGCCAATCAGCGCTGGCTCTGCTGGAGAAGGCAGTAAGTCGTAAGGAGTCGTAAGGAGTAAGGCAGAGAAGTCGGACCAGAATGGAGACTGGTGTGGAGCGATCTTAGACTCCGCCTCCTCCAGCAGAGCCAGCGCTGATTGGCCGAATTATGTACTCTGGCCAATCAGCGCTGGCCAATGCATTCCTATGGGAAAAAGTTTATTTCACAAAAAACACAATTACACACCCGATAGAGCCCCAAAAAGTTATTTTTAATAACATTCCCACATAAATAAAGGTTATCCCTAGCTATCCCTGCCTGTACAGTATCTCTGTCTCATAGTCACAAAGTTCACATTCTCATATGACCCGGATTTGAAATCCACTATTCGTCTAAAATGGAAGTCACCTGATTTCGGCAGCCAATGACTTTTTCCGATTTTTTTCAATGCCCCTGTTGTCGTAGTTCCTGTCCCACCTCTCCTGCGCTGTTATTGGTGCAAAAAAAGCGCCAGGGAAGGTGGGAGGGGAATCAAATTTTTTTGGAGTTTGCCACGTGGTGTCCGTATGGAATCGAACATCTCGAACAGCCTGATATCCGATCAAACATGTGTTCGATAGAACACTGTTCGCTCATCTCTAATTATAATGGTTATAAATGGGATTCTGTTTTAAAAATTACCCTTTCCAAATTCCGGTTTTAAGAATGAACAAATGAACCAATTCTTTCTGAGTTTTAGTGGTCCCCTAGGTGAGTCAACACCAGACTAGTGATCATACAAGTGTTTTCATTTCCTAGTTTTAGATTTGATTCATATGCCTTCTACAATACTAAGAATGCATCAGCTACAAGGAAGTTGTGAATTTGGCAGGTTCCCAATGCAGAACTAAAGAACTGACACCCACACACACACCCACAATTCTGTGCAATGTATTTCAGTTTTAACTTTCTGGACACAGCTATATAAAATTAAAAAAAAAATAAAAAAACTTAATAGTCTTCAGTAGTTGTTCCTTTTTTAATGGCTCAGTAATAAGGATGACAGATTACAATGTTTCGGAACTCACGGCTCCTTTCTTGATTAAATTTAAAAACCATTTCTGAAGGCTGCATATTTATGTACAAAAGGACACATAGGGATAGAACTCTAGCAGGGTTATTAGTTATTGGTATTATTGGTTATTGGCCTCGGGCCTACTATCGCTTCATTGACGATATCCTAATCATTTGGACTGAGTCTGAACAACAGTGAAAACCTTCCATGAACAATTCAACCAGTTCCATCCCACCATCAACCTGACGCTCAATTGCTCCTTCTCTAAGATAAACTTCCTGGACGCCGTCATCAAGACCAACCTACCTAAGATGGGATAGCTTTCATCCAAAACACATAAAGAACTCCATTGTCTACAGCCAGGCTATTTGCGGAAATATGATAATTTCCACAAAATATTTCCAATTCTCCATATAACAAACTTTCAATACCAATGACACAACCAAAATAGAGGGATCTCAGTCCTATCACAATCTAAATTATATCACAATATTGCTAGCACAGTCAACATTCGTCTGTAAGAAGTATCTGGTCTCACACATAGACAAGAAGCAGAACAAAGGCGATTGGGTGGGTTAAGCAATCCACAGTGTGTGCCCCACATTGGGAGCAACATAGCAAATTGTTCTTATGCTGGTATTACTCTCCCCTTCGTCTAGCTAAGTTCTATCCTTGCTGTTGGAGAGGATGTGGAGGAATTGGCTCATTGTACCATGATTAATAAACATTGTGGGGGTGGGTTAATATCTACACTCAAAATGGTGCTGCTCCTGCTGGGCATTCACATGACACTGAACAGATATAGGACCGTCATATGCCAGGTATTTGGGGCTGCTCACCTACTTATAGCACGTAGATGGAAATCTATCTCTTGTCCGATATTGATGGAACTGATATCTGAGGTGTCAATGAATTACCAATTTGAACAAATTTCTGCATGCAATGGTGGAAACCTTGACAAGTTCAGAAAAAAATTGAGAGATAAGGGCAACATCATTCACAGACCATACTTCTTGACCATTTCTAGTTCTGTTGGTATACATCTTCTTAATCACCTTGGGATACTTAATTTGAATATTTTTTAAAATACCCTTTAAACTATTTCAAACTTTGATAACTAGTAGCAGGTGGGTCTATGTGGCAGACCATCAGCTTTGTGGATCGTTATAGAGTGATCCGATTTCATTTTGTTCCTTAGACCTGTTCACTTTTCCTGCTTATTTTGATCTCTCCCTTCCCCCCTCATGGCTATGACTTGAATATGGCTTCTTCATACCATTCTACCCTGTTTGGATACTTATATGTATGACTGGATTTAAATAGTATCAGTATACATTTCAATATATCTCCTTGCTTATGCTGTACTTATCTTGAGTATTTTGTACATGCAGATTGAGAAGCCATGAATGTATCCTATGTTTCTTGTTTTGCTTTGACCTCCTGTGTTGTAGTCATGCAAAAATACAATAAAAAACTATTGACATAAAGAAGCAAAACAATGGGAATACATGTTGGCCTTTTGTCCTTGATTAATACACACATAAGAATGAGAAACGTAAAGGGGCTGTACCATGTTTTTATGGCGTATCTTTAGATGAACTGTTCAGGGGTCTGTCCGGTATTATACAATGCACAGAGCAGGAAGCAGATAGCCACATGTTATATATAGAGGCCCAGTGGCTGATGGTGCACTAATGCCGCTTTGCCACATTAAGGTCACAGAGTTATCGGCTTCCTGCTCCATGCACTATATATTACAGGTTCCCCATAATCAGATATTTATGGCCCATCCTAAGGAAGTTTTCTCACCACTTCTGTTAAGGATAGCACTAGAATGCTCTTTTATGGACTTAGTCTATGCTGCCATCACACTCCATCTTCACTTACAACAAGCACCAGTTCTCTCCACCTATTCCACAAATGGTCACAATTCCTATAAAACAGCACCACTTCCCAGTAATAACACCTCCTACAGCCAAGAAACTATAGAGAGGGAAGGAAAGAAAGAAGAAACACTGCATGGGTTCAGATTAACCCCTTCCTGCCGCAAGCATTTTTTGATTTTCGTTTTTTACTCCCCCCCCCCTTCTAAACCCCATAACTTTTTTATTTTTCTGTTCTCAGAGCCATATGAAGTCTTAATGTTTACGGGACAATTTTTTTTTCATGATGCCGCCAGTAATTATTCTGTTCAATGTACTGGGAAGCTGGAAAAAAATTCAGAATGGGTTGGATTTGAAGAAAAAGAGCATTTGTGCTCTGGGAATACCAAATTTCTAAGGTTTTATTTACATTTTAACCCCTTAACAAGAATCCAAAACTGTGCCAAAAATTTTTTTTCTAAAAGTCGCCATCTTCTGACACCCATAACTTTTTTTATACTTCCGTGTACGGGGATGTATAGGGCATCTTTTTTTTGCGGGGCCGGGTGTACTTTTCAGTTCTACCATTTTGGGGAATTGCTTTTGCGTTGATAATTTTTTATTAAAATTTTTATCAGAGGCAAAACTGAAAAAATGGCGGTTTGGCACTTTTGATTTTTTTTCCTGTTACGGTGTTTATCATACAGGAAAAATATTTTTATACATTTGTAGAGCGAGTGTTTTCAGGCACAGGGAATCCTGATGTGTATCTGCTTCACCGTATTTAAGTACTTTTATATGTGTTCTAGGGAAAGGGGAGTGATTTGAACTTTTATTATTTTTTAAATGCATTTGTTAGACCCCCTAGGGGTCTTGGACCTCAGGGGTCTGATCACTAATGCAATGCATTACAATTCTAATGCATTGCAAAAAAAACCCAGCTCTTCTATTGCAGGCTACATTGAGTAGCCTGCAATAGAAGACATTGAATGACGGTCCAGAGAGCCTTCACAAGGCTTATGGTAATGAGATCCTGGAACCGGAGCTTGCTCCAGGTGCCGGCGATTGCCAGGAAAATGGCGGGCCCTAAAAGCCGCTGGGAAAATAGTGCCTTGGTCCGCTTTGACCGAGGTGCCCTGGGGTTAATGCCCATGATCAGTGCAGGCACTGACCGTAGGCATTAGCACTGGGTATCTACTGTATAAAACAGTAGACTCCTGGCGGCTAGGGTGGCTGCCATGTTTAAACAATCGGCATCTGCTGTACTAGTACGCCAGATGTTGGGAAGGGGTTAAAGCAAGGAGCAATCCCTGCATCTTTAATATCTTCCTAAAATATATAAAATAGCTTCACTTTGCACATAGTAAAATCACAGATGGACTAGTTTCACTATTACAGCTTTGATTTTTTCATTTGTAGCAGGGGTTATTACTTGGCAGAGCTATTCATTTGGATGAGGTATGGATTTTTAGCACTTGTGACAATGCGATGGGCAGTACTGCTGTACCTACACTCATAGCTCCCAACCGTCCTGCATTCCGCAGGACATTCTAGACTTTAAACTCCTGTCCCATGGTCCCGCACGGCTTACCACATGTCCCACTCTGCTCCAGAAGTGTTTTGCTTATTAACAAATTTTTCCCCCATCACCATCTGCTCTTATAAGAGGTAAAAGGTTGTAACAGGGATAAGAGTGGGTGGTTATCGGGGGAAGCTTCACTACTGTTCTCAGAAGGACCTTTGTGACATCAGATGGTCACGTGACTAGGTACTCATGGCTTTGTAGGGAGGAAGAGATGGAGAGGTGTGTGGTCTAAGGTTCTGGGATGGGGGAATGTGAGATGCAGGGTGAACTGTGTGTGAGGGAGATGTGTGGATGTGTGGTGCAGGGTATACTGTGTGTGTGTGGGAGAGATGTGACTTGCAGGTTAAACTGTGTGGGGGGAGAGATGTGAGATGCAGGTTAAACTGTGTGGGGGGAGAGATGTGAGATGCAGGCTGTACTGTGTGTGTGTGGGGGGAGACATGTGAGTTGCAGGGTGTACTGTGGAGGGATGTGGGCTGCAAAGTTGACTGTGGGGGGAGAAATGTGGGGTGCAGGGTGTACTGTGGGTGGAGAGGTGTTAGGTACATGAGTGTACTGTGGGGGTAGAGATGTGGAGCGCATGGGTGTACTGTGGGGGGACAGATGTGGGGTGCAGTGTGTACTGTGTGTGGGGGAGATGTGGGGTGTATGTGTGTACTGTGGGGGGAGAGATGTGGGGTGCAGTGTGTACTGTGTGGGGGGGAGATGTGAGTTGCAGGGTGTACTGTGGGGGGATGTAGGGTGCAAGGTTGACTGTGGTGGGAGAAATGTGGGGTGCAGGATGTACTGTGGGGGGAAAGGTGTTGGGTGCATGTGTGTACTGTGGGGGTAGAGATGTGGGGTGCATGGGTGTACTGTGGGGGGGAGAGATATGGAGTGCAGTGTGCACTGTGTGTGAGGGAGATGTGGGGTGCATGGTTGTACTGTGAGGGGAGAAATATGGAGAGCAGGGTGTACCCAACGAGAAATGGGTGGGGATGGGCGGAGTCAATTTAGAAGTGGGTGGAGCTAAATTTTTCGCAGCCCGCCCACATTGTGTTCTTCTTTCTGTCCTTTAAAAGTTGTGAGGTATGTCTATACTGGACGCTACAGTTTGCACAGTGAGTAAGTAGTGCAACTCTCCTGCGTTGCCTTGGTACCCATGATCTGGGGAGGTTTCGGGAGTTGGACCTTGTCCTGCTTATCCTAAGGATAGGCCATCAATCTTTGAAACTGGATAACCCCTTCAAAATAACTGAGGAGCATAAGACAAGACTGATAAACAACCCCATGGCATAAATGGGCCTCCAGCAAACTTTACATTTCACACATTGTAGTCAGACCGGAAACTACAGACCTTATAGAATGCAAAGAATGTGATTCATCGGCTGCTAGGAGCAATAAAAGAATATGACACATATTTTCATGTTTATTTCTCACTTTTCTCTATTGCCATCTTGAATTTAGTCTGCTGCATCTTGTGTTTGCTGTAACCGTTTCAGATGTTATTCTATCCATCACCATGATTTTATTCCCTCCTTTGGAAAGGTTCTGGGTACCCTATCCTCAAGACAACAAGACAAGAACTCCTTAAGCAACAGTGCCAAGTCTCAGGGAGTTGTTACCCTGTAACTACTGACTTACATATCATTCTTGAGCTCCTGGCTGGACTGCACATAACAACATTTGCCCCATGTAACTAAAAATACTAGCCCATTATTAATAAAAATTGCATTTATAGCTTATTTGCATAAAACCTCCAGAGGAAGCCGAGGGGAACAAAACATGTGTCGGAGTCTGAGGTTGGAGGTCACATTGGGTCTCCTCTATCTATGTTGATGGGACCATTATTGTGTCTATAGTCTTTGTACTTTAAATGTATACTTTTTGGCTATATTTCACATTCAGTATTGTTAGTGTCCTCTAATGTATAAATTAATAAAGATGTTATTTATTGTTGTGATTGGGCTGTATTTTGTTAGCTGAAATTTGTAGGTTTACTTTAGGTTTGTAATTACCCCATAATTATTCATTTGTTTGTTTGTAGGATGTGTAGGTGTAATTCATTTGTATATAACAATTTGACCAATCTTGTGTATATGGAGGAAAGTTTATCAGTCCACTCCAAGGAGTATACAAATTCTTAGTGGACTTGACAGTAACACTACCAAGCAATAACTTGTTGGCACTCATTGGAAATTCAGCAGGTCTATTGGACCCTTCAGGTAGGCTGGGCACCCCTGTCTAGGACAACTAGAAAAAGGGCACATTTATAGGGAAAAGCCAGTAATTCAAGATTTCATTCTCCTACCTTCTTGACAAGATAACCCTCTCGAATTTTCTGTGGCTCTCTCTCCATCTTTTCACCCTCCGGAGTATGTGAAATGACAGTTCTAGAGGTTGTGACAGAAGAAGTGTTGGTCATTGACTATCAGTTTCCGTTCAGGTTTCACAACACTACAAAGACCAATCACACTGTGTGCTGACAGTTTCCTCATTTAGCAGTTACATGGGGGAAGCAATGTCACAGCTATGGGTTTTTCCTATAACCGAAATGTCATTCTACAAAGAATGACAAGTTTTGTCGTAGAGATAAAGTAACTTACTGTGACCAGTGAGATATGCGGGCAACTGGTGAAAATGGGAACAGAAAGATGGTGTCTGTATGCTATATGATTGAGGTTTTCGTATTGGTCTATAAATACATTGCAACTATCTGCTCCAGACATACTGAGAAGTCACCAGGGTCTGAGGCAGTGGTCTCCAACCAGAAGCTCTGGAGATGCATGTGCCTTTTATCCTCTTTCTTCATCCACCCGTTGAGCCCCAAAACATTTGTAAATAGTTGTTATATCGGCCATTGATTTAAATGTTTTTTGTTTGTTTTTTTACGGTAAACCTTTTTCTATCCTTGTACCCTCAACTGATGTGCTGCCCTCATATCCCTGTAATCCAGTTTCTCCTCGGCTTCTGATCAGACATCATCTTAGCTTTTATATTTCTCTTTGTATTTGCTATGCTATCAATTCCATGATGTATCAGCCCACATCATATGGGCAGCTAAGACTGTACTATATAGCTACAGGGGCAGTGTAATTATCTTTCTCTATATATTTTCCTAAATACATAGTAACATAGTAGATAAGATTGGAGAAAGACAAAAGTCCATCTAAAGCAACCTATAAACTCACTAAGTTGATCCAGAGAAGGGCAACCCCCCCCCCCCCCCCCATAAGACTGACATCAACCCTTTAACCCTTTCCCGACATCCATCGTATTAGTACGGCGGATGCCGGGTTTTTGAAGATGGCGGCCACTTGGGAGCCGGGCGGCAACCATAGCCGCCGGGTGTCTGCTGTTTTATACAGCAGAACCCAGTGCTAATGCCCGCGATCGGTGCATTAGTGTGACGTGACTATTTCTTTGTAATGTATCTTTTTGTCTGTACTTGAACCCTACAAACTGTACAGTGCTGCAGAATATGTTGGCGCTAAAGAAATAAAATATATTGTTATTATTATATTATTGGCACAGTTTTGGATTTTTGTTAAGGGGTTCAAATGTAAATAAAACCATATAGATTTGGTATCCGTGGAATCATACCGAGGCATAGAATACAGGTGACATGGAATTTCAGCTGCACAGTGAACACTGTAAAAACAAAGCCTTTAAGAAAGTCGCACAAATGCACTTTTTCTTCTAATCCCCCCCATTCTGAATTTTTTTCCAGCTGCCTAGTACATTATACAGAATAAATAATGGTAACATCATAAAGAAAAAAAATTCTGCAAATATTAATACCTCGTATGGCTCTGAGAGGGGAGAAATAAAAAAAAAATTATGGGGTTTGGAAGGAGGGGAGTCAAAAACAAAAATTGAAAAATGTGCATGGCGGGAAGGGGTTAAGTATGGCAATTGGCAAATCCCTGGATTAACATCCTATCCCAAAAAATTGTAGCTCCCATAATCAATAATATTCTTAGGTATTTCTTGAACTTGTACAAGTTATTAGTCCTCACCAAGGGTGTAACTACCACCATAGCAGCTGTAGTGACTACTATGGGGCCCACAACCTATGAAGCTGGATCTCCAGTGAATTTAATTTTTTTTTTTTATTTGGCTATTACCACTGTATTACTACAGTAAGTAACAGACAATTTTTACGCACCGGGGACAGATAGGGTTACCTATCCTCTTTCCTGTCCACTTCTACCTCTGCTCAGGCCTCCATATTATGTCTGAGATGTCACAATATAATATGCGATGTCCCCCTGGAGGCCTTTGCAGAGTATTCAGCAGTTAGTGGCAGAAGTTTCTGTCTCCTCTGTGGAGAGCCTGTGTGGACATTTTATTAGATCACAGGTAGTCACTTGACCTAGTAGAAGAGAAGGATTCATGTAGAAATAAATAATAAATAAGGTAATACCGGCAGAATTAATTAATATTGGGAAATAGGTGCATAATAAATGAAAAAAAATAAATCACAAAGTGTTTCTTTGTCTTAAGATGTGCAGGCATGGTCCATATATATCAAGGCAGACATCATTTTTGAAAATTTCTTAATTAAATCTAATATATTTACAAATATTGTAACAAATTTTACCCACAAGTACCCTATTTAACATTTGTCATCAGCATTAGCCAATCGACAACCTCAACAGTCTTGTGTTGTCAATGTCACATTGTCAAAAACACTAAACTTAAAGAGATTGTAGTAATGCTCAGTCAATACAAAAAGTATCAGCTAGTACAGGTTTAATGTGACTCATAGGAAACAGAGAAGCTGAGGACAATTACACATGGTCACGCTGCTTCTTTATTTGGATACAGATTGCATTTTGTTCTACAGTCCTATGAAAAAGTTTGGGCACCCCTATTAATCTTAATCATTTTTAGTTCTAAATATTTTGGTGTTTATAACAGCCATTTCAGTTTGATATATCTAATAACTGATGGACACAGTAATATTTCAGGATTGAAATGAGGTTTATTGTACTAACAGAAAATGTGCAATATGCTTTAAACCAAAATTTGACCGGTGCAAAAGTATGGGCACCTCAACAGAAAAGTGACATTAATATTTAGTAGATCCTCCTTTTGCAAAGATAACAGCCTCTAGTCGCTTCCTGTAGCTTTTAATCAGTTCCTGGATCCTGGATAAAGGTATTTTGGACAAACAATTCAAGTTCAGTTAAGTTAGATGGTCGCCGAGCATGGACAGCCCGCTTCAAATCATCCCACAGATGTTCAATGATATTCAGGTCTGGGGACTGGGATGGCCATTCCAGAACATTGTAATTGTTCCTCTGCATGAATGCCTGAGGATTTGGAGCGGTGTTTTGGATCATTGTCTTGCTGAAATATCCATCCCCGGCGTAACTTCAACTTCGTCACTGATTCTTGAACATTATTCTCAAGAATCTGCTGATACTGAGTGGAATCCATGCGACTCTCAACTTTAACAAGATTCCCGATGCCGGCATTGGCCACACAGCCCCAAAGCATGATGGAACCTCCACCAAATTTTACAGTGGGCAGCATGTGTTTTTCTTGGAATGCTGTTTCTTTTTGGACGCCATGCATAACGCCTTTTTTTATAACCAAACAACTCAATTTTTGTTTCCAAAATGAAGCTGCCTTGTCCAAATGTGCTTTTTCGTACCTCAGGCAACTCTATTTGTGGCGTACGTGCAGAAACGGCTTCTTTCTCTTCACTCTCCCATACAGCTTCTATTTGTGCAAAGTGCGCTGTATAGTTGACCAATGCACAGTGACACCATCTGCAGCAAGATGATGCTGCAGCTCTTTGGAGGTGTCTGTGGATTGTCCTTGACTGTTCTCACCATTCTTCTTCTCTGCCTTTCTGATATTTTTCTTGGCCTGCCACTTCTGGGCTTAACAAGAACTGTCCCTGTGGTCTTCCATTTCCTTACTATGTTCCTCACAGTGGAAACTGACAGGTTAAATCTCTGAGACAGCTTTTTGTATCCTTCCCCTGAACAACTATGTTGAACAATCTTTGTTTTCAGATCATTTGAGAGTTGTTTTGAGTAGCCCATGATGCCACTCTTCAGAGGAGATTCAAATAGGAGATCAACTTGCAATTGGCCACCTTAAATACCTTTTCTCATGATTGGATACACCTGGCTATGAAGTTCAAAGCTCACTGAGGTTACAAAACCAATTTTGTGCTTCAGTAAGTCAGTAAAAAGTAGTTAGGGGAATTCAAATCAATAAAATGATAAGGGAGCCCATACTTTTGCACCGGTCAAATTTTGGTTTAATGCATATTGCACATTTTCTGTTAGTACAATAAACCTCATTTCAATCCTGAAATATTACTGTGTCCATCAGTTATTAGATAGATCAAACTGAAATGGCTGCTGCAAACACCAAAATATTTAGAACAAAAAATGATTAAGATTAATAGGGGTGCCCAAACTTTTTCATAGGACTGTATATTAATGAACTCTAAAAATAGTAGTGACAATCACAGTATTGCAAAAAAGAAAACTTTTTGTAGTTGTAAAAATCGTTTTTTCCCATTCCTTAATGTGACTTTTACTTAGAGTACTATATTGTAACAGTCATTTTAAGGCAGGCGTCTCACGGGCCGGAAACGCTGCGATTCGCCCACGGTGAAAACGATCGAACAGTGAAATATTCAATATTCGATTCGAATAAACCCTCAATATTCAACTATTCGAATGAATATCGAAATCATTACAGTCTATGGGGAAAAAATGTTTGTTTCAGGGGAAACCACTATTCGCCTCAGGGCTCGTTCACATCTGCGCCCAGGTGTCCGTTCTTCAGGGTTCCGTTTCCTGCATAAAACAGAGCAGGAGACGGAAACCTGCAGGATTCTTTCTCACCCATTCATTTGAATGGGTGAGAAAGCTGTCCGGCCGTGAGCGGCGGTGAGCGTTTTATGCTCTCCGCTGCGAAACCGGCTTTTTTAATCCGGACACAGAGTCGGACATGCAATACTAATGCTTACAGCTCCTTATCCACCAGCCAGTCAGCCCGTACCTCAAGTCCTCTTCCTTGCCAAGAGTCTGGTCCTCCTTCCTCCCAACATGCCCAATCTTCCCAGCACAGTCATCCTACATTTCCCCCCTCTCAGGGGATGTTTTCAGGTCCTTTAACTGTCCCTCACTCTGTCCAACCACTTCACCAATCCAAGGAGCTACCAGACGACTTTGTGTGTCCTGATGCCCAAACACTGGAGCATCCGCCATCTACGGGTGATTTAGTTGTTGTGGACCAGCAACCTGTCCTCAGTGACGCGAGTGCTGTAGCTGCAGTCCAGACCACCAGCCAGGTCACCTCCACATCTGCCTCTGACACTTTGGGGAGTTCACCCTCATCCTCCCCTTTTCCTGCCACTGCTCCTTTTGCCTGCACCATCATGCACCTCTTCCCAGCAACTCCCCATCTCCCAGGCCTTTCATCAACGGCAGAAGTACAGCGCAACCCACCCACATGCCCAAGCCTTCAAGCCTCATCATAAAACTGCTGGCCCAGGAGATGTTGCCATCCCGGCTTGTGGAGACTCAGGCCTTCTGTGACCTGCTGGCAACTGCGGCACATCGCTATGCCATCCCTACTTCTCCCGGTGTGCCATCCACGCCTTGCACCAGCATGTGTCCTGTAACATCAGGCGGGCCCTAAGTTCCGTGCTTTGCACAAAGTTTCAATTGACCACCAAGACGTGGACAAGTGCATGTGGTCAGGGACGCTACATCTCAATCACGGCACACTGGGTGAATGTAGTTGATGCTGGGACTGGGTCGCAAACTGTGGTGGCCTGCCTTGTCTCCCCGCCCAATATTCCTGGCAGGAGTGCTGAAACACCACCCTCCTCCTCCTCCTCCGCCGCCGTTAAATCGACACAAGCTACGAGCTGGAAACGCTGCAACACTGGTGTAGGGAGATGTCAGCAGGCCGTGCTGAAGCTCATAAGCTTGGGGGACAGACAGCACACTGCCTCCGAGGTGAGGGATGCCATCCTGGATGAGACGGCAATGTGCTTTTCACTGCTGCACCTGGGCCCAGGCATGTTTTCGTGTTTGATAATGGCCAGAATCTGGTAGCTGCTCTGGAGTTTGCCAGCCTCCAACATGGTCCATGCCTGGCCCACGTTTTCAAATTATTGGTGCAACGGTCTTTAAAAATGTACCTCAATGTTCTCGAGCTAGTGGTGAAAGTGCGGCGCTTGTGTGGCCACTTTGGCAAGTCTACAGTAGCCGCTGCAAGCCTCAATACACTCCAGCAACGCCTACATCTGCCTGAAGCACCGGCTGTTTTTTCGAGGTCACCACACGCTGAAACCCTATATAGCCTATGTTGAGCAGGGTGTGTGAGCAGCAGAGACCGTTGATGGAGTTCCAAATCCAAAACCCAAGGGTTCATCAAAGAGTTCCCTCAGTTTCTCAACCATGAGTGCCCATGAATGGGAGACCTATGTGAAATCCTATCCCATCCTTTCCACTGGACACTTTAAAAAATCACTAGAACCTCTATGAAAGTGGATAAATAATTGGAAACCTTCTTTCCTCTACATTAATAGGGACAGAAACATAACTTTAAACCGAAAGAAATATTAGCATGCGCTCATCACAATTCCTGAAATTACAGCTGCGTTAAGCAGGGTGCAGGGTACAATGCAGACCAGGTCCGAGCACCAGGAACAGGCGTTACAATGGCTAGCGGATAATGCATCCAGCTGCTTTTCCACCAGCCAGGCAGCCACTACCTGCACTTGTGTTCATACCCAAGAGTCTGCCCCTCCTTCCTCCCAACATGCCCAATCTTCCCAACAGAGTCATCCCACCCTTGCCCCGTCCCAGGATCTCTTTTTGGGTCCTTTTACTGTCTCTCCTTCTGTTGAACAACTTCCTGAATCCCAGGAGCTACCAGGCGACTCTGTGTCCTGATGCCCAAATACTGGAGTATCCGCCATTTCCTGCCAAATTTGTGGTTGTGGACCCGCAACCAGCATTTCTGGGCCTCAGTGATGATGACGAGACACAGTTGCCATCAGGGCAAGCTGTGGTTATGTGCGGTTTGCAGTAATAGGAAATTGAGCAATTGGAAGAGGAGTTGGTGGACGACGAGGCCACCGACCCGACATGGACAGAGGTGATGTCTAGCGGGGAAAGCAGTGTAGATGTGGAGGCAAGCTAAACAGGAAAAAAGGTGGCTAGAGGCAGAGGTATGGACAGGGGTGATGTCTAGGGGGGAAAGCAGTGTAGACGTGGAGGCAAGCTAAGCAGCAAAACAGGTGGCTAGAGGCAGAGGCATGTCCAGAGGCACAGGACAGCTGCTTCACAGAAGCCAGGCCGGAGGCAGCAAGGCCCAAGATGTTCCCTCTTCTAGCCACCCGAGAGAAACTCCCCCATCGAGGTCATGTTCCTCAATGGTGTGGAGATTTTTCAATGTATACGCGGAGGACAAATTTAGTGCGGTTTGCACACTTTGCAAGTCTAAACTGAGTAGGGGCTCTGAAAAGAGCAACCTTACCAACTCTGGCATGCGCCGTCATTTGGAAGGCAAGCCCTGAGCTCAGTGGGAGAGAGCAAACGCAGGACAATCGTCGGCCGGCGTTGCCAACACTGACTCTTCCACAGTTTCCAGTGCTGGAGCTGCAGTCCAGACCACCAGCCTGGACACCTCAACATCTGCCTCTGACACTTTGGGGTGTTCACCCGCATCTACCCCTTTTCCTGCCTCTGCTCCTCTCGCCTGCACCATCATGCGCATATTCCCAGCAACTCCCCATCTCCCAGGTGTTTAATTGCAGGCAGAAGTACAGCGCAACCCACCCACATGCCCAAGCCTTCAACGGGCTCATCTCAAACCTGCTGGCCCTGGAGATGTTGGCGTTCCTGCTAGTGGAGACTCAGGCCTTCCATGACCTGATGGCAGCTGTGGCACCTCGCTATGATGCCCCTAGCCGTCACTACCTCTGTTGGTGTGCCATCTCCGCCTTGCGCCAGCATATGTTCCCTAACATTAGTTGGGCCCTGAGTTCCGCGCTTTGCTCTAAGGTCCACTTGACCACCGACGCATGGACAAGCCCCTGCAGTCAGGGACACCGCTTCTCTGTAATGACAGGCTGGGTGAATGTAGTTGAGGATGGGCCTGGGGAGCAAACTGGGGTGGCCTATCTCCTCTCCCAGCCCAAAATTCCTGGCAGGGCCAATCTGAAAGCCTACTCCTCCGCTGCAACCTTGACCACACCTGTGACCTGTAAGTGCTTCAGCACTGGGGTGTGGAGACGTCAGCAGGTCATGCTGAAGCTCATCAGCTTGGCCGACAGAAAACACACTTCCCCGAGGTTAGGGATGCCATCCTTGAAGCGACAGCAATGTGGTTTTCCCTGCTGCACCTAGGCCCAGGCATGTTTGCGTATGTGATAATGGCCAGAACCTGGAAGAAGATCTGGAGCTTGCCAGACTCAAACACGGTCCACACATGACCCACGTTTTTAACTTGTTGGTGCAAAGGCTCTTTGAAACCTACACCATTGTGCCTGATATACTGGTCAAAGTGCGCCCATTTTCGTAAGAGAAATGTAGCCTCTGCTAGGCAGAAAACATTCAGAGCACACTCCTGTCATCTTCACACCGTTGGCTGGCGGAGGAAGATGAGGGGAATGGAGTGGCATCTGATGTCACTGTCCCACACGAGGCTTGAGGTGAAGTTCAGTGCATCCCATTGGTTCAGCACAGATGGTGTGAAGGGGAGTGTAAAAAAATCTCATCCTTCGTTCTGGTAGGGGAGAGGAAAAATCGCATAAATGATTGCCACAAGCAACTGGTGCAGAATATGATGGAAATGTTTCCGTAAACCCTCGCGGACGGCAGAGAGGAGGTTTCCTCCAAGAGGCTAACAACTGCCATCCGGTCCACAACCACCAGGGGAGCACTCTCCAAGGTCTGGGACACAATAAATCCCCCCCCCCCCCCGCCCCCCACCGGCCAAACTACCGCCACTGAGGGGCCTAGTGTCATCAGGAGGGAAACGTATAGGCGCATGTTGTGTGAGTACCTGGCCAACCACAGCCCTGTCCTCTTCAATCCCTCTGCGCCTTACACGTATTGGGTGTAGAAGTTGGACCTGCAGCCCTTGGGGTGAGTGGAGGCTTCCCCCAGCTGAGGTTAGGGTCAGTTTGGAGAGGGGGTGCAAGTGCACCCCGCAGTTAGCCTTTTTGGTGGCATAGAGTGTACACAATGAACCCCAACTGTCACTTGTAAGAGCCGCTCTTCTACTTGTAACTGCATGATAGAACCTGCGTGTCTAGGCTCTCTTGAGTTAGAGATACAATGGGGCCCCTGCATTTTAAGTTTATGCCCCATTCAGCTTCAGCCCATAAACAGAGATGTTATTTTGTGCCCATTAGTGCCAATTCAGCTGTGTCACCCCCAGGATTAATTCTATTACCCCTCTTTTGTAGTTGTCACTTGCCCCAGCAGCGTATACAGTGTCAGGCCCACCATTCAGCTTCAACCCATAAACAGAGATGCTATTTTATATTAAGCTGTATACCACTTTTATTTGGGAGTTGAATACAACCAGGAAAGCTGGATTGACCTATTTGGCCTGATGGTTTGGCTGTGTATACCACTAAGGTTTTTGTGGAGTATATACCCAGGAAAGCTGGATTGAGCGTATTTGGCCTGACTGACTTGCTGTGTATCCCACTTAGGTTTTTGGGGGTACACACCGTGGAAAGCTGGATT
This sequence comes from Leptodactylus fuscus, assembly GCF_031893055.1. Lineage (NCBI taxonomy): Eukaryota > Metazoa > Chordata > Amphibia > Anura > Leptodactylidae > Leptodactylus > Leptodactylus fuscus. The sequence continues at coordinate 445,778 of NW_027440693.1, read as the reverse complement.
GAGCATACAGTCCTATGAAAAAGTTTGTGCCCCCCTATTAATCTTAATCCTTGTTAGCTGTAAATATTTTGGTGTTTGCCATGTCAGTCTGATCTATCTAATAACTGATGGACACAGTAATATTTCAGGATTGAAATGAGGTTTATTGTACTAACAGAAAATGTGCAATATGCATTACACCAAAATGTGACCGGTGCAAACGTCTGGGCACCTCAACAGAAAAGTGCCAGTAATATTTAGTAGCTCCTCCTTTTGCCTCTAGTCGCTTCCTGTAGCTTTTAATCAGTTCCTGGATGAAGGGATTTTGGACCATTCCTCTTTACAAAACAACTCAAGTTCAGTTCAGTTTGATGGTCGCCGAGCATGGACAGCCCGCTCTCAAATGATCTGAAAACAAAGATTGTTCAACATAGTTGTTCAGGGGAAGGATACAAAACGTTGTCTCAGAGATTTAACCTGTCAGTTTCCACTGTGAGGAACATAGTAAGGAAATGGAAGAGCACAGGGACAGTTCTTGTTAAGCCCAGAAGTGGCAGGCCAAGAAAAATATCAGAAAGGCAGAGAAGAAAAATGGTGAGAAAAAGTCAAGGACAATCCACAGACACCTCCAAAGAGCTGCAGCATCATCTTGCTGCAGATGGTGTCACTGTGCATCGGTCAACTATACAGCGCACTTTGCACAAATAGAAGCTGTATGGGAGAGTGATGAGAAAGAAGCCGTTTCTGCACGTACGCCACAAACAGAGTCGCCTGAGGTATGCAAAAGCACATTTGGACAAGGCAGCTTCATTTTGGAAGAAGGTCCTGTGGACTGATGAAACAAAGATTGAGTTGTTTGGTCATACAAAAAGGCGTTATGCATGGTGTCCAAAAAAAACAGCATTCCAAGAAAAAAACCTGCTACCCACTGTAAGATTTGGTGGAGGGAATCTTGGTAAAGTTGAGGGTCGCATGGATTCCACTCAGTATCAGCAGATTCTTGAGATGTTCAAGAATGTTCAAGAATCAGTGACGAAGTTGAAGTTACGCCGGGGATGGATATTTCAGCAAGACAATGATCCAAAACACCGCTCCAAATCGACTGGAATGCATGCAGAGGAACAATGACAATGTCCTGGAATGGCCATCCCAGTCCCCAGACCTGAATATCATTGACCATCTGTGGGATGAAGCGGGCTGTCCATGCTCGGCCACCATCAAACTCAACTGAACTTGAATTGTTTTGTAAAGAGGAATGGTCCAAAATCCCTTCATCCAGGATCCAGGAACTGATTAACAGCAACAGGAAGCGACTAGAGGCAAAAGGAGGAGCTACTAAATTTTACTTGCACCGGTCAAATTTTGGTTTAAAGTATATTGCACATTTCTGTTAGTACAATAAACCTCATTTCAATCCTGAAATATTACTGTGTCCATCAGTTATTAGATAGATCAAACTGACATGGCTGCTGCAAACATCAAAATATTTAGAACTAACAATGATTAAGATTAATAGGGGTGCCCAAACTTTTTCATAGGACTGTATATAGCCTGACTGAATTGCTGTGTATCCCACTTATGCTTTTGGGGGTACTCACCGTGGAAAGTTGGATTGAGTGTATATAGACTCCTCTCCCTGCAGTATATAGCTCTGAGAAGAGCTGTTGTTGTTCTTCAGATTTCCTGCCTACTAGAAGCTAATCCCTTTCTCGCCCTCAGCAGATCTCTCTCCCTATCTCTCCAAGAGATGAACATGGCGGCCACTATTCTTCTAAATTGGAGGTCACCTGATTTCAGCAGCCAATGGCTTTTTCCTATTTTTTTTCGATGCCTCTGTTGTTGTACATTCCAGTGCACATTCCAGTGAGCGCCCTCTATTGGTTTGCAACAATGAGGCAGCAACTGTCTTCCTAATTACATCATGGAAGGCGGATTTGCATATTCTTCCCATAGTTCCTTGCAAAGTGGAGTGCTAAAGGCTTAACAAGTCTCCACACACCTATATGGTGGTCTCTCCCTAAGGAGTGACAATATCCCCCAAACCCTGTCTAAGCCTCTCACCTATACCAGGTTATAGTCCTCTCTACATCGGGCTGATGAGATCCAACCAGATCGAAACAGCTGTCCTCGATTGAGAGACTATAACCTGGTAATAATCCCAGCGTCATTGCTAAACAAAGGCCTCTTGGAAGGTCGGGCATGAGGCTAAAGGGAGCAGCCATTATTGGGTTATTTCACTGGAATCCTGTCTTAAGACAGGCTTGCACATTCCAGTGAGCGCCCTCTATTGGTTTGCAACAATGAGGCAGCAACTGTCTTCCTAATTACATCATGGAAGGCGGATTTGCATATTCTTCCCATAGTTCTGTTGTTGTAGTTCCTGTCCCACCTCCCCTTTACAGTTATTGGTGAAAAAAAAGCGCCAGGGAAGGTGGGAGGGGATACAAATTTTTACTGCGTTTGCCGAGTGGTATTCGATTCTAATCGAATATATATCGAACAGCCTGATCTTCGATAAATACCTATTCGATTGAACGCTGTTCGCTCATCTCTATTAATTATATCTACAGAAATGCCAGCGGCTTTCCTGTAGATATAATGGTAACACACTCTATAAGAGGGCACAGAGACCTCCTCCCCTTGTGTTTTTTTCTCTCCTGTGTGGTGGGACTGGTGTCCTCCTATATGGTTTGGCAGAAGGTGTTTTTTACTTTTAAGGTCTGGTTTTCCAGCCGCCTTCTTCCTCTTTCCCTTTTCTTCTTCCTGAACTATCTTATTTTTATGCTTATTTTGCAGACTCTTTTGTTCTGCCTCTTTTTTTCTTACCAGCTTTTTGCAGGTTGTTACTGACATTTCTTCAGTTGTGCTTCAGCTCGTTTCATTGCCTAGCAGCAAGTTAAGCTGGCTGATCTTTCATCCTTCCCTCTGTTCTGGAGCATTATTATTATTATTATTTATTTATATAGCACCATTAATTCCATGGTGCTTTACATTTGGGGGTTACATACAATTTGGGGGTTACGTACAATACACAGAATATACAGGTAGATATAATACTAACAATGACCGGCTGGCACAGTGGAGTAGAGGGCCCTGCCCGCGAGGGCTTACAATCTATGAGGGAAGGGGGGGGTAGAGACAGAAGGAGAGGGGGAGACTGTACAGATGGGGGTGCGGTGATAGTGTTATTGGGGGGTGGAGGCCTTCCTGAATAGGGGAGTCTTCAGGGCCTTCTTGAAGCCTGTGATTGTGGGGGTCAGTCTTATGTGTCATGGTAAGGAGTTCCAGAGTATGGGGGATGCACGGGAGAAGTCTTGGAGACAGTTGTGTGAGGAGCGGATGAGGGCAGAGCGGAGAGCATTCTATTAGCTTTTTCCCCTCCAGCCCTGCCAGGGTTAGCCCTGGCTGTGCTTTCTCCACCTTTTTTTTTTCTCTGTCGGCACCCTGTGCGCGCTTACCTGTGCTGCAGTCTGCGGAGCCAAGGAAGTTGTGAGGGAGTCTTCTCTTCACTCGTCAGGCTCCGGGTTCTGCACTCGGCCGTTAGGCTGGGCTTCGGCCGCTGCCTTAAAGGGGTCTCCCATGAACATAACTATTTTTAAATTTGGAGATAATTAAAAGTTAAACATTTTTGCAAATATAAGTAATTAAACATTTTGCAGAGTTTTAAAGATTTTCTCTAAATATCTTGGGGTCGCAGTCTTGTTGTCTTGTTCGGTTGCCAGTGGATACGACCATGAATGCAGGAACTTTCTAAGGTCCGCCATGATTTCCTTATTGTGACCAGAATATCTTCTCATACAGGTAGTGTCCCTGCCTGATAACCCAGCTACAATAAGAAAATCATGGCTGGGTTCCTAACAAATCCCAGACCATAGAAAGTTTCTGCATTTGTGGTTGTATCCATTGGTAACTGATCAAGACAACAGACTTTCACCACTAAGGTAGTTAGTCTTAAAGTAACTTTAAAGTAAATCTCTAAAACTCTGCAGAATTTTTAATTTGCAAAAATGTTTAACTTTGAATTATCTACAAATATAGATATGATTATGTTCATGGGAGACCCCTTTAAGTTGCAGCAAATGTGAAAAGCAGCCAGTCAAATGACGGTGAGTTTAAAAACCACTAGGCTCTCAGGGAGCTCAGACATCTCCAGGAGTGGTAAGATGAAGGCTAAAACCACCCATAGTGGAACACAGTTAGGGGGCATTCACACGGAGTAACGTGGCGCTGATTCTGGCATGATACCTCGCGTAAGAATCAGCGCTGCAAAACAGAATCCCATTGACTTCACGCATTTAACGCGTGTAACACATTGAAATCAATGGGATTCTGTTTTGCAGTGCTGATTCTTACGTGAGTTATCATGCCAGAATCAGCGCCGCGTTACTCAGTGTGAATGTCCCCTTAAAGAAATGCAGTAGCATTTAAGAGGTGAAAAATGCACCAAACCGCTCTTGTTAATGAGCAAATTTCTTTTAAGAAACTAAAAGAAAAAAAAAAGAGTGGCCTTGTGGCTCAGTCTGTAGGGAAACAGACTTGTATGTTTGAATGCTGGGTGTCCTGAGTCCAATCCCTGTTTCATACTCTACCAGGTACGCCTACTTTTGGCACCCAGGGAAGAATAAGGGAAAGGACGGCGCTCACAGGTCCAATGAGTTTTATTGATAAAAGAGGAGAAGATTGCACAACGCAAACAATCACCGCGTAACTTATAGAAAGGAGAACCGGGTGTGCCAAAAGACTTTTGGCACACCCGGTTCTCCTTTCTATAAGTTACGCACTTGACAAAGGGCGTTGGCCCGAGACGCGGTGATTGTTTGCATTGTGCGATCTTCTACTCTTTTATCAATAAAACTCATTGGACCTGTGAGCGCCGTCCTTTGCCTTATTCTTCTACGGTTTTCTCCCGGTTGGCTCAACCGGTGTCTTTGAGACGTGCTGCTCCCTCCACCTGTTGACACGCCCTCCACGGAGTTGTGAACGGTTGTCACAACTCGATCAGGTGAGAGGCTTTCAGACCTTTTGTCTATTCATAATTTTGATTCCCTATAAGTTGAATAGATTTTCTACACTATGAAGTGTGCTCAGTGTCTCTCTATTTTTTACTTTTGGCACCCAGTCTTCCCTGGAACCTTAGAGAGGTTCTGGATTTCTGGGGGAATGTGTTGTGGTCGCACTGCAGCCTATTTCCAGCGTACAGCCTTCCTGTTCAGGAAACGTTCTCCTGCTTCATCTACTATATAATATTCTTAATTGATTAACAGGCCTTACTTGTATCAAGCAAGCTTGTGCGTTGGCTATTATCGCTGCTACTGTGTTGAGTTCTGCGGCCGTTCCCTTATGTATTCTCTTTAAAGTACTTTTATTTTCAGTCTTGCACTTGCTAATTGGACTTTCCTGTAGATGTCATCTTCTACCTCAGGAGCTGATGGAGACTATAAAAGGTCAATGACAGGCTCTAAGTGTAAGCATTTGTCTTGTCCAGATTGTAACACGCCTGATGCTGAGCTCCTTCTGAGGTTATTCTGTATCTATCAGGTTTTCCTCCATTATTTTTTCTCTCAGTGAACCCCCTTTAAATTTGCAGGCTATGACTGGTCCCATTGTCGTTCTTGCCGTGGGCCCCCAGGTAGGAGCCCTCTACTCATGATGTCGTCATTTGGGTTAAGGAGTTAATGGTGAGTGGGAATTTTGAGGCCAATCATCTTGTCTCTGTCCCCTCAGTTAAGGACGATTATTCTAGTATTGCCAGCAGACCTTTATTTCCTGTGGATAAGGTTAATAGGCTGCTGAAGTCCATCTGGTCAAGGGACCATGATGTTGAGGGGGAAGCCTCCTCGTCCACCAACAGGGGGCCTAGGGCCTTCCATGTAGATGATTCTCTGGACAAGCTTATGCAGCTTGAGTGGAAGCATCCAGAGAAAGCGCATGTGGCTACCAGGCACTTCAAATCGATGTATCCCTTCTCCTCAAGTCAGCTGGACCATTGGGGCGTGCCTCCGAAGGTTGATATGGTGGTCTTGAAATTATCTGGCCTTACTGTGGTGCCTGTGGATGACGGGTTTAACCTTCAAGATCCATTGGAACATTGTATTGAGGGGACCTTGAAAAAGTCCTACTCTGCAGCCTCTTCGCAGACCTCAGTGGCTTTTGCGTCTAGTGAAGTTGCTGGCAACTTCCACGTTCTTCTAGCACAATTGGAAAAAGATATAAACTCTGGGATGTCCAGAGATGATTTGTTATTCTCCCTAAGTTCTATCTTGGCAGCCAACTTTTTAGGCGAAGCTTCCCAACAACAGGTGAGGCTACCAGCTAAGTCTAAGGCTGCCCTTTCCACTGTGGCCAGAAGACCTTTATGGTGGTGGCTGGTGGGCTATCATCATAGTATATTTTATTTCAGTGGTTTTGCTAAGGTCTTAACTGATTTGCAGCCCAAGATCCTACAGCAAAGACGACAGAACTGATCAGATGAAGTCACAATAAGACTGGGTTCACATCTGCTGTTGTAGAGACTGCTTAAAATCGGTGGAGAAAAAAAGCCCTGCAAAGAGGACTTTTTTCTCCACCGCTAGCAGTCTCAAAACCATGGACACCCGACGGACACCATTATAGGCAATGGGGTCCAACGGGCTTCATGTGTAACTGCTGTTCAGCAGTTCGGCTCTTCATCAGTGGTCCCCAGTGGATAGCTGGCACTAGTGTAAACCTAATGTAAGGCTGCTTTCACACTAGCTATCCAACTATAAAACAACGGACATTGTACATACATGTGCCATCAGTGTTCATTTGTGTGCCATATGACATCCAAGTGCATACACAAACCTCCCCCCCAAAAAAAAAAAACAAAAACAAAACAAAACAACAGATTCTGTCTTCATGCTTGTGGTTTTCTTTTTTAACAGACTAACTGCTAAAAAAAAAAATCATGTCCACTTGCTGTTGTTTTTTTAACCTCCAGCAGGTAACGGCCTATTAAAAAAAAATACAACCCCCTCCCGAAAAAAACCCATCAGGGGCCTGCCGGGCCCTCTAATGTCCCAGGCCCTGTCACAGCAGCTACTGCTGCTCCCCCGGTAGTTACACCTCTGCTTGTCAGTGAGAAGAGAGTTCATCCAATAGTTACTGAAGGTGGGTGGTATTTACTGCCCAGTGATTGCCCACTTGACACTACACTGATACTGGCAGCCACAACTTATAAAGGGAGGCAGTTACAAAGAAACCTGAAACACAGTGGCGGCTTCAGTGTAGCAACAGTTTTCTAACAATATATAGCACTGAATTGATAAAGGACCTAAAATGTCCTCTATAAATAGGCACATACAGCAAACATTGGTAATATATCAGAGCAAAATCTGCTGTTATCATTGCTCCCTCTCCCAAAATGACTTTCACTCTGAAAATGCCTGCTCAATCATATGACTCAGATTAACGTCTAAAGAAGTCTATGGAGGGGAGTGAAGTGCAGGAGGTAAGTGAAGGAAAACATGTTTAGTCTGGCGCTGGAGCTAAATTTTTACTTTCTATCACAACCAAAGTACTTTATTTTCACCAGTACAGATCAGTAATTACTCTACAGATGGTGCTGAATGGTTCTGGGTCCTGAGTGAGAGAAGGATAGCTATAGAGCAGATTCTTTTCTACTCACTGTGTGCAGTATATGGCAGCTAGTCAGCTCCCACCATCACAAAGAGAACTACAAAGTACTGAGAGAGGCGGCAGAGGAGGAGACTGCTAAAAACTGCAGAATATAACCCATGTAATGGCCAAAGATAGTATTACGCCTCATGTTCACACAAAGTAGGTTGAAAGGCTGGAACATTTTAAGAACAAAATACATTAGAATAATGTAAGAACCATTGCATGAAATAATTGCACAGACACAGATTGCAAAACCTAACAATGTAACTTTACCAAAACAGAAAAAAATGAGATCTATAAAGAGAAACTATCACTATCTGTTTTATATTCATCCACCTTCAATAGTGCAGAACATTAGTTTACATTGGTGTATGATATGCTGATTCCTTATTTTTTTTATTATATTTCTCAGCACCACAATGTGGATTGAATACCTTCATATTTCTGGATTGTAGAATTTGTTCAGGTGCAGACACAACATAGAATTACAGCAAAAAACAAACAATGACATGAGACTGAATAGGAAAATGTGCTGCTTGTCACAGCACCAAAATAGAAAGGCACAAAGTAAAACCTAGTAATGATAGTTTCTCTTTAAAAGAGTGATAAATAAAGGCAGAGCTTGTACAAGTAATGACGGCTATTCTCACAGTCTTCAAATCTCATCTATCAGGGACTCAATTTCTTAAATACTAATATTCTAATGGAACAATTACATTATAAACACAATATATACAAAAATAATACATATCCACTAACACTATTGTAAATGTAAACAGGGTATAAACATAGAATCATATATAGGATTTCATAGAGGAATATTTCATGTGACCCGGGAACTCTTCATTCCATCCTAGGTAATGGTTTTGGACCACAGGACTTTGCCTGATCTATATGTAAATGGACAAATTCATCCATCCATCTTGTAGGGTTAATTCACTCTTTCTGCACACAATTGCAAAGAAAAGAGTAAAAGAACACCGTACAAGATGTTGGTTACCTTGGTCATCTGCATGTAGTGCAAAGCCTTGAGAATTCAACACCCCAAACTTTGACCCTAAGGCTAGAGCTACAGGATGACTTTGAACACATTATATTAAAGGGGTTACTTGGGACTATGATACTGTGCACCACTTCCTCCTCTTGGTCAGTGACATCAGACTTCAAATGAATGGGGATGAACTGCAATACCAAGCACAACCACTATACAATGCATGGCGCTTTGTTTAGTAAGTAAGTAACCAATATTATAAAGACCCCCTTTGGATTATGTTGCTCAGCTAACAATAATGATAGTGAATGTGGTCACACTGAGGTCACCAGGTAGGCCTAGTCTAAGCAGTCATATGCTCATTAGCCTCAAAACCAGAAAATCACTTATAAATAAGTTCTCCTCTTCAGTCAATATAATAGTTGAACGCTCAGTACTGATCACCAAGTTTCTCAAACCTCCAAATAGAGCATCCATTTAGTTATCCATTGATACTAATCCAGTCCAAAACAAGTTCCCTCCTAATGCCATTCAGGGCTCTCAAAAACTTGACTTTTGTGTTAGCCATGGTGGTTGGCTGTCATATTGGTTGTCAGCAGCTTTAGGCCACATTCAGAAGGCCATGATATGGCTCAGTACTGGTGAGGTATAGTTTTTACCAAGCGCAACATTGGATCCCCTCAGGATAAACTTAGTAAAGCTTTCCATTTCAGATAGGATCCAATTCCATTCTTGATATTAAAGGGATATTCAAAGCATTTACCACCTACTCACTGGGCAGGTGATAAATGATGGATCAGTCATCAGTGGTCAGTCCAACCACGTGGCTCTTATTATCAGTGCCATAGACTGGCAAGACATATGCTTCAACTCCTTCTAGCTGCTGTCTGACACCTGGGGGAATGGATGTACCCTGGGTCCTCCGATCCGTGGTTGTCCCAATGGACAGATTCCTTCCGGTCTCACATTTATCATCTATCCAGGGAATAGATGATACTTCTTTCTAACCTGAATACCCCTTTAAGTACTTGGATCTCACACAAAGGTGTATTATAATTATTTAAATTAGGGTATTAACTGCTTGTGTGTTTTTATCTTGTTAGGATAAATGCTTTTAAGGCAGATCTATCACCAACTCCACCAATTCTACTTCTTTGCACCCTTCAATAGGTGCTGCGCCACTGATTCCGATGCAGGTGGAATCATCTATCTAGTCCCCACTGTTCCCAAGCAGTCATTTCTGTTAGATTCAGCACCTAGTATGCTATCTAGGCTATGTTGTCAAGTGGGCAGTCCTGAGCTGGAACAGGTAGTCAGGGGCCACCAAGCAGACAGTAGAACCTAATTAGCATACTGGGTGCTGAAGCTAACAGAAAGGATTGCTCAGGAATATTTGGGACCAGAAAAAAAATTCTAACTGTGATGGCAACAGTGGAGCAGAGCCTAGTGAAGGATGCAACAAGTTGGAGTTAGTAGGTAGTCCAAAGTTCTCAAATTTTATGTGCTACTCCCATCTTGTAATGTTATGGCTTGATGCTAGGATAGCAATTTAGAAACCAGTGAAGGTCTGACCTATGAGACATGAGACAAATGGATCAATCTGCCTATGGCTTTTTCCCTGCACACAGATGCTCCCCCCTATGCAGTGAACTGCAACGTGGCTCCATTGAAATGAATGTGGTTGTTTCCAGAAGTAGTTATAGATAAATGCAGAAGTTGGATAGGAGCGCTTGTGTGCAGTTAACTGCCATAGTATTTGACTCCTTAGCTTAGAGGTCTAGTGGGGTCACAGCAGTCAGATCCCCATCGATTGAGATATCTATTGGACCCCGTAAAAGTCCCTACCTATTGCATACACAAAGTTAGGGTGCCTATTTTAGGGCCTGGCTGATATCCTTAAGAGGTTAATGAGCTTATCAGTTCACTCTGAAATAATGACATTACATGAATATAAAGATGCGGGCGCGGGTTACATGGAAACATAACGCCAACTACTATTTGAAGTCAGATTTTTTTGATAGCTCACAATTTTTTTCTCCTATATAGAAATAGTGAGGAAATTTTCCAATAGGGAACACTGATGTCACAATGTAGCCCAACCCCATACTTGCCAACATTGAACTGGAGACCCCATTCAGAACAGTGTGGGAATCACAAAAAGAAAACACATTTTTGGGGTGGCCTCACCACCTTTTTGTCAAGCAGCCTCAATAGCGTGTTGGCCATAACACTTTTGGGCCAGCAGATAGCATGTCACATATAGAATGACAAAAAGCCAAGCAAAAATAGGAATATTTTGCCAGGATTGGGAGATTTGCCAGCTTTTCCAGGGTTCAGTGACTTCACCCCTTATTTCAGGAGCCTCTCAAACACTCTAGTAGAATTGGCAAGCATGCCCTACCCATAAGACTCTAGCGTCTCAATGATATTAGTAGTTCATTGTAAACTGACAAGTTCTTTATCTCTTACACATAGTCATCACCCCCGGAGTAGAGGTTTCTCAGGTCTAAGTCATGAAGGATTTTTTTCTTTTTTAGGCTCGTAATGTTATTTGCAGATTGCTTTGTGGTTTTAATAGGCTTGTTGTGCTGGTCATCTTGCATCCTCATCTGAAGATTGTCCCGCTATGGTGGCTTCAGTGGAACATCTCTTTGTTGATCCACATCAGGCTGCGGGTCTCATTGGGCTTACACTCATATTCAATACTGCTGAAGCTATTGCCCCATTGGCAATGATCTCTTTTATGGTAGTTGTAAAACTTCACTTGCCAGACTGTCTCAAAGCTCCCAATGTCTTCAAACTGTGAACACAGCAAAAGAAATAAAAAGAATATTTTATTAGGATTTAGCCAAAGATACATTTCATAATTGTACTAGGAAAAGAACATGCAATACCTGAAGACTGTCTTCCTAGAGATCAATACCTGGATTTCAAGGAACCTTAAGGGGACATAGTACCCTTCTTGACCCACATCAAGAGGAGTACTATGGCTCCTTAAGGAGATTGCCTTGGCAGACCATTTTTCAATGTGCAGAATCTTACAGACCATAATGCTCTGCTAAGAATTCTGGAAAAAGAAGATGCAAGGAAGTTCTCCTAGACGAAAACAGGAACATTCACGCTGACCCAAGTCTATGGCTTCTCATCTAGCCAAAAGTACCCTGCTCTCCACTAATGAGGGGCAATAACCCCAAAAAAGCTGTCAGCAGACGAGTTTCTTCCTTTTGGAGGAGGTATCCTGATTAGGCTTTAATTCCAGTCAAAGTCATCTAGGATTCCTGAAAACTAGGCATTGATCTATAGGGAACTACCTTCCAAAAAGTGGCTGCTAGTGAGTTTTCCTTTTTCCCCCATCAAGGACAATTTGTTTGCATATTCTTTTCCTAGGATTATTATCAGAACATGTATGGTCTATATGACTCTTCACACTCATAGGTGGCCTTCAAAGGCTATCTCAATAAGGTGACTGACTACTGTACTATATATCAAGAAGGCAATATACGCACTCTAATATCTAATACCTAATCTATTTTATTACCTCTGAAACAAACAAGTGTTATTCCTGACCTTACAATTACTGAGTAACGAAACATACAGTGTTGGCCAAAAGTATTGGCCTCCCTGCAATTCTGTCAGATAATCCTCGCTGTCCCCAGATAATGATTACACAGCACAGACTCTTATATAGTATATAAGTGACACAGGGTATATACAGTATAAGTATCGCCCCCTGCAGTCCTGTCAGATAATCCTCGCTGTCCCCCAGATAATGATTACACAGCACAGACTCTTATATAGTATATAAGTGACACAGGGTATATACAGTATAAGTATCGCCCCCTGCAGTTCTGTCAGATAATCCTCGCTGTCCCCCAGATAATGATTACACAGCACAGACGCTTATATAGTATATAAGTGACACAGGGTATATACAGTATAAGTATCGCCCCCTGCAGTCCTGTCAGATAATCCCCGCTGTCCCCAGATAATGATTACATAGCACAGACTCTTATATAGTATATAAGTGACACAGGGTATATACAGTATAAGTATCGCCCCCTGCAGTCCTGTCAGATAATCCTCGCTGTCCCCCAGATAATGATTACACAGCACAGACTCTTATATAGTATATAAGTGACATAGGGTATATACAGTATAAGTATCGCCCCCTGCAGTCCTGTCAGATAATCCCCGCTGTCCCCAGATAATGATTACATAGCACAGACTCTTATATAGTATATAAGTGACACAGGGTATATACAGTATAAGTATCGCCCCCTGCAGTCCTGTCAGATAATCCTCGCTGTCCCCCAGATAATGATTACACAGCACAGACTCTTATATAGTATATAAGTGACACAGGGTATATACAGTATAAGTATCGCCCCCTGCAGTCCTGTCAGATAATCCCCGCTGTCCCCAGATAATGATTACACAGCACTGACTCTTATATAGTATATAAGTGACACAGGGTATATACAGTATAAGTATCACCCCCTGCAGTCCTGTCAGATAATCCTCGCTGTCCCCCAGATAATGATTACACAGCACAGACTCTTATATAGTATATAAGTGACACAGGGTATATACAGTATAAGTATCGCCCCCTGCAGTTCTGTCAGATAATCCTCGCTGTCCCCCAGATAATGATTACACAGCACAAACTCTTATATAGTATATAAGTGACACAGGGTATATACAGTATAAGTATCGCCCCCTGCAGTTCTGTCAGATAATCCTCGCTGTCCCCAGATAATGATTACACAGCACAGACTCTTATATAGTATATAAGTGACACAGGGTATATACAGTATAAGTATCGCCCCCTGCAGTTCTGTCAGATAATCCTCGCTGTCCCCCAGATAATGATTACACAGCACAAACTCTTATATAGTATATAAGTGACACAGGGTATATACAGTATAAGTATCGCCCCCTGCAGTTCTGTCAGATAATCCTCGCTGTCCCCAGATAATGATTACACAGCACAGACTCTTATATAGTATATAAGTGACATAGGGTATATACAGTATAAGTATCGCCCCCTGCAGTCCTGTCAGATAATCCCCGCTGTCCCCAGATAATGATTACATAGCACAGACTCTTATATAGTATATAAGTGACACAGGGTATATACAGTATAAGTATCGCCCCCTGCAGTCCTGTCAGATAATCCTCGCTGTCCCCAGATAATGATTACACAGCACTGACTCTTATATAGTATATAAGTGACACAGGGTATATACAGTATAAGTATCGCCCCCTGCAGTCCTGTCAGATAATCCTCGCTGTCCCCAGATAATGATTACACAGCACTGACTCTTATATAGTATATAAGTGACACAGGGTATATACAGTATAAGTATCGCCCCCTGCAGTCCTGTCAGATAATCCTCGCTGTCCCCAGATAATAATTACACAGCACAGACTCTTATATAGTATATAAGTGACACAGGGTATATACAGTATAAGTATTGCCCCCTGCAGTCCTGTCAGATAATCCTCGCTGTCCCCCAGATAATGATTACACAGCACAGACTCTTATATAGTATATAAGTGACACAGGGTATATACAGTATAAGTATCGCCCCCTGCAGTCCTGTCAGATAATCCTCGCTGTCCCCAGATAATGATTACACAGCACTGACTCTTATATAGTATATAAGTGACACAGGGTATATACAGTATAAGTATCGCCCCCTGCAGTCCTGTCAGATAATCCTCGCTGTCCCCAGATAATGATTACACAGCACTGACTCTTATATAGTATATAAGTGACACAGGGTATATACAGTATAAGTATCGCCCCCTGCAGTCCTGTCAGATAATCCTCGCTGTCCCCAGATAATAATTACACAGCACAGACTCTTATATAGTATATAAGTGACACAGGGTATATACAGTATAAGTATTGCCCCCTGCAGTCCTGTCAGATAATCCTCGCTGTCCCCCAGATAATGATTACACAGCACAGACTCTTATATAGTATATAAGTGACACTGGGTATATCTCCCTATATTATATGAATGAAGAATGAATATTATATGAATTTCTGTCTGTCTGTCTGTCTGTGCTCTAATGCGAACCAAACGACTGCACCGATCACCAAATTTGGCACGGAGATACTTCAGATATCCGGGAAGGTTTAAGACGCGACTCCAACTCGCTCGGACGTACCATTGCTGAGATACAGCATTCCAAACACAATGCCCCCCCCCTTAGCCAATACAAACCTGCAAGTCTTTCACTCATATTCCAACTGCAATACACACGGTCACTCCACATACACAACCCAACACTGATATCCAAACTGAGATACATGCATCAGAGGATTAGATACACAGGTCAGCACACAGTATCACACGCCAGAGGATTAGATACACGCGTCTGCACACAGTCCCACAAACCAGAGGATTAAATACGCGCTTCTGCACACAGTTCCACATGCCGAAGGATTGGATACATGCGTCTGCACACAGTACCACATGCCAAAGGATTGGATACACACATCTGCACATAGTTCCACACACCAGAGCATAAGATATCAACATCTGCACACAGTACCACATGCTGTAGGATTAGATACGTGCATCTACACACAGTTCCACATGCCGTAGGATTAGATACTCACCTCTTCACACAATACCACACAGGGGAGGATTAGATACGTGTGTCTGCACACAGTATCACATTTTGGAGGATTAGATACATGCCTCTGCACACAGTACCACAAGCCAGAGAATTACATACATGTCTCAGCACACAGTACCACACGGGGGAGGATTAGATACGCACATCTGCACACAGTACCACATGCCAGAGGATTAGATATGTGCATCTGCACTCAGTACCACACAGGGGAGGATTAGATACGCGCATCTGCGCACAATACCACATGCCAGAGGATTAGATACGCGCATCTGCACACAGTACCACACGCCAGAGGATTAGATATATGCCTCTTCACACAATACTACACAGGGGAGGATTAGATACATGTGTTTGCATACAGTACCACACTTTGGAGGATTAGATACATGCCTCTGCACACAGTACCACAAGCCAGAGAATTATATACGCGTCTCAGCACACAGTACCATACAGAGAGGATTAGATACACGCGTCTGCACACAGTACCACATGCTGTAGGATTAGATACGCGCATCTACACACAGTTCCACATGCCGTAGGATTAGATACGCACCTCTTCACACAGTACCACACAGGGGAGGATTAGATACGTGTCTGCATACAGTACCACACTTTGGAGGATTAGATACATGCCTCTGCACACAGTACCACAAGCCAGAGAATTAGATACACGCATCAGCACACAGTACCACACAGGGAAGAATTAGATACGCGCATCTGCACACAGTACCACACGCCAAAGGATTAGATACGCGCGTCTACACACAGTTCCACATGCCGTAGGATTAGATATGCGACTCTTCACACAATACCACACAAGGAAGGATTAGATACGTATGTCTGCATACAGTACCACACTTTGGAGGATTAGATACGCGCATCTGCACACAGTACCACAAGCCAGAGAATTAGATACGCGTCTCAATACACAGTACCACACGCAAGAGGATTAGATACGCGCATCTGCACACAGTACCACATGCCGTAGGATTAGATACGCGCGTCTACACACAGTTCCACTCACCGTAGGATTAGATACATGCCTCATCACACAATACCACACAGGGGAGGATTAGATACGTGCATCTGCACACAGTTCCACACACCATAGGAATAGATAAGCATGTCTGCACACAGTACCACATGCCGTAGGATTAGATACACACGTCTGCTTACAGTTCCACATGTCAGACGATTAGATACGCACATCTTCACACAGTTGTACACGCCATAGGATTAGATACACGCGTCTGCATACAGTACCACATGCTGTAGGATTAGATACGTGCGTCTACACACAGTTCTCCATGCTGTAGGATTAGATACGCGCCTCTTCACACAATACCACACAGGGGAGGATTAGATACGTGCATCTGAACACAGTACCACACTTTGGAGGATTAGATACAAGCCTCTGCACACAGTACCACATGCCAGATAATTAGATAAGCGTCTCAGCACACAGTACCACACGGGGCAGGATTAGATACGTGCATCTGCACACAGTACGTCACGCCAGAGGATTAGATACACCTGTCTGCACACAGTACCACACGCCAGAGGATTAGATACGCGCGTCTGCACATAGTACCACATGCCGTAAGATTAGATATGCACGTCTGCACACAGTTTCACTTACCGGAGGATTAGATACGTGCCTCTTCACACAATGCCACATGGGGAGGATTAGATACACACATCTGCACACAGTACCACACGCCGGAGGATTAGATATGTGCATCTGCACACAGTACCACACCAACAAGGATTAGATACTTGCGTCTAAACACAGTACTACATGGGGAAGGATTAGATACAGCTTTACTCAAGGTATCCATAACAACTGATCACAGGTTTTTCACTGATATCCAAAATGAGATTCACATAATCACATGACGCTTATGGACATACACACAAACCACATACAAAATACACCAGTGCAAAATTGGACATTTCTTATGGGGCCACTACACAAACATAAAATGTAATATACCCGTGCGAAGCCGGGTCCTCCCTCTAGTACAGTATAAGTATCGCCCCCTGCAGTCCTGTCAGATAATCCTCGCTGTCCCCCAGATAATGATTACAAGCACAAACTCTTTGGTAATATCTTCATTTATTTTGCTTGCAATGAAAAAACACAAAAGAGAATGAAGAAAAAGTCACATCATTGATCATTTTACACAAAACTGGTGCAGACAGAAGTATTGGCGCCCTCAGCCTAATACTTGGTAGCACAACCTTTAGACACAATAACTGCGCACAACCGCTTCCGCTAACCAGCAATGAGTTTCTTACAAGGCTCTGCTGGAATCTTAGACCCTTCTTCTTTGGTAAACTGCTCCAGGTCCCCCCTGAGATGTGAAGGGGGCCTTCTCCAAACTGCCACCAAGAGATCTCTCCCCCTCCCCCACAGGTGTTCTATGGGATTCAGGGCTGGACTCATTTCTGCCACTTTACAAGTCTCCAGGGCTTTCTCTCACCACCATTTTCTAGTGCTGACCTGAAGTGTGTTTTGGGTCCTTGTCCTGCTGGAAGAGCCCTGACCTCTGAGGGAGACCCAGCTTTCTCACACTGGGCCCTACATGATGCTGCACAATGTGTTGGTCGTCTTCAGACTTCATAATGCCATGCACACGGTCAAGCAGTCCAGTGCCAAAGGCAGCAAAGCAACCCCAAACCATCAGGGCCCTCCGCCATGTCTGACTGTAGGGGGCGTCTTCTTCTCTTTGAAGGCCTCTTTTTTCCTGTAATCTCTATGTTGAGGCCTTTTCCTACTTTTGTCTCCTCTGACCAGAGAACATTCTTCCAGAACGGTTTTGGCTTTCTCAGGTAAGTTTTGGCAAACTCCAGCCTGGCTTCTGTCTGTGGGTAAGAAGTGGGGTCTTCCTGGGTCTCCTACCATACAGTCCCTTCTCATTCAGACGCTGACGCTGGATAGTATGGGGTGACACTGTTGTACCCTCGGACTGCAGGGCAGCTTGGACTTGTTTGGATGTTAGTCGAGGTTCTTTATCCGCCATCCGCACAATCTTGCGGTGAAATCTCTTGGCAATGTTTCTTTTGCGGCCACATCTAGGGAGGTTAGCCACAGGGCCATGGGCTTTACACTTCTTACTGACACTGCGCACGGTAGACACAGGAACATTCAGGTCTTTGGAGATGGACTTGTAGCCTTGAGATTGCTCATACTTCCTCACAATTTTGCTTCTCAAGTCCTCAGACAGTTCTTTGGTCGTCTTTCTTTTCTCCATGCTCAATGTGGTCACACAAGGACACAGGACAGAGGTGGAGTCAACTTTAATCCATTTCAACTGGCTGCAAGTGTGATTTAGTTATTGCCACCACCTGTTAGGTGCCTCAGGTAAGTAACAGGTGCTGTTAATTACACAAATTAGAGAAGCATCACATAATTTTATAAACAGTGGAAATACTTTTGTCCACCCCCTTTTTTATGTTTGGTGTGGAATTATATCCAATTTGGCTTTTTGACAATTCTTTTTGTGGTTTTCCATTGAAGACAAATTAAATGAAGAAAATACCAAAGAATTTGTGATTGCAATCATTTTCTGCAAGAAAATGAGTATTATCTGACAGAATTGCAGGGGGGCCAATACTTTTGGCCAACACTGTACACCACAACCAGATAACTAGAATGGAATTTACATAAGTGCTAAACATATTTGTATACAAGTGGCTTTACTTTATTTTGTATTGACTTACTGTACCATTATGTGACATTTCTTCTTCAAGAAGACAGGAAGTTAAAAAAAAATATATACATACACAATACAGACCAAAAGTTTGGCCACACCTTCTCATTCAAAGAGTTTTCTGTATTTTCATGACTATGACAATTGTAGATTCAAACTGAAGGCATCAAAACTCAGAAGTAAGACATGTGGGATTATAGACTTACCAAAAAGTGTGACACAACTGACAATCTGTTTTATATTCTCGGTTCTTCAAAGTAGCCACCTTTTGCTTTGATTCCTGCTTTGCACACTCTTGGCATTCTCTTGATGAGCTTCAAGAGGTAGTCCAACAGTCGTCCAACAGTCTTCCAACAGTCTTGAAGGAGTTCCCAGAGATGCTTAGCACTTGTTAGCCCTTTTGCCTTCACTCTGCGGTCCAGCTCACCCCGAACCATCTGGATTGGGTTCAGGTCTGGTGACTGTGGAAGCCAGGTCATCTGGCGTAGCCCCCCATCACTCTCCTTCTTGGTCACAGCCTGGAGGTGTTTGGGGTCATTGTCCTGTTGAAAAATAAATGATGGTCCAACTAAATGCTAACCAGATGGAATAGCATGCTGCTGCAAGATGCTGTGGTAGCCATGCTGGTTCAGTATGCCTTCAATTTTGAATAATTCCCCAACAGTGTCACCAGCTTGGCCCCCATCACACCTCCTCCTCCATGCTTCATGGTGGTAACCAGGCATGTAGAGTCCATCCGTTCACCTTTTCTGTGTCCCCCAAAAACACGGTGGTTGGAACCAAAGATCTCAAATTTGGACTCGTCAAACCAAAGCACAGATTCCACTGGTCTATTGTCCATTCCTTCTGTTCTCTTCTGTGTGTTGCCTGTCCTTAGCAGTGGTTTTCTAGCAGCTATTTTTATCATGAAGGCGGCTGCTGCACAAAGTCTCCTCTTACCAGTTGCTGTAGAGATGTGACTGCTGCTAGAACTCTGTGTGGCATTGACCTGCTCTCTAATCTGAGATGCTGGTAACCTGTCATTTCTGAGGCTGGTGACTCGGATGATCTTATCCTCCACAGCAGAGGTGACTCTTGATCTTCCTTTCCTGGGGCGGTCCTTATCCTCCACAGCAGAGGTGACTCTTGGTCTTCCTTTCCTGGGGTGGTCCTCATCCTCCGCAGCAGAGGTGACTCTTGGTCTTCCTTTCCTGGGGCGCTCCTCATCCTCCGCAGCAGAGGTGGCTCTTGGTCTTCCTTTCCTGGGGCGGTCCTCATCCTCCGCAGCAGAGGTGACTCTTGGTCTTCCTTTCCTGGGGCGCTCCTCATCCTTTGCAGCAGAGGTGACTCCTGGTCTTCCTTTCCTGGGGCGGTCCTCATGTCAGCCAGTTTCTTTGTAACGCTTGATGGTTTTTGCAACTGCACTTGGGGACACTTTCAAAGTTTTAGCAATTTTTCGGACTGACTGACCTTCATTTCTTGAAGTAATGATGGCCACTCATTTTTCTTTACTGAGCTGCTTTTTTCTTGCCATAATACAAATTCTAAGAGTCTTTTCAGTCAGACTATCAGCTGTGTGTCCACCTGACTTCTGCACAACACAACTGATGGTCCCACACCCATTTGTAAGGCAAGAAATCCCACTTATTAAACCTGACAGGACACACCTGTGAAGTGAGAACCATTCCCGGTGACTACCTCATGAAGCTCATCAAGAGAATGCCAAGAGTGTGCAAAACAGGAATCAAAGCAAAAGGAAGCGAGAACAGAAGACAGATTGTCAGTTGTGTCACACTGTTTGGTAAGTCTATAATCCCACGTCTTACTTCTGAGTTTTGATGCCTTCAGTGTGAATCTACAATTGTCATAGTCATGAAAATACAGAAAACTCTTTGAATGAGCAGTTGTGTCTGTACTGTGTATATGTAGAGGTACAGTATGGACCTGTAGGAGACCATGTGCACTGTATTGTGGATCTACAGTATAATGCAGCCATATACATGAGTCTTTAGTGCTAAACTCTTAGGCCAGAATCAATGCAAATTAACTATATGAATTTCAAAAAGATTACATTCTTTAAAGGAATTCTTTCATCAGAATCTAGCTTATAAATCCAGCCCAACAGATATATATAGGGCAGCTTCACTTGAATCTGAAAGAGTTTTCCTCTTGGGTATCACTTTCTCCATTGCCGAGATATTGATGTATTTGTCAATATGTAAATTATCTCTTTGGAGCAATGTGAGGGGTGCCATTACTCCAGAGAGAGCAGTAGCAACCTCACTACTGGAGCCACTCCATATACAAGGAGGAGGCCCCAAGGAGGAACGGAGGAGATTTACAGGTAAGTTTGTATGTTCTTTGCATGTTCATGTGGGTTTCCTCCAATTGCTCCAGTTTCCTCCTAAACGCCAAAGACATACTGATATGGGACAAGTTCTGTAAAGCACTGCTGAATATGATGGCGTTACACAAGTAAGCAAAATAAATAACAAATATATGAAGTTCTAAGCGTTGTTGTAAGGTGGAATTTCCTTTTATAGCCAGGGTTAAAGTACACACTTGGTGAACTGAAGTAAGGGGCCGGTTGGCAGGCATTAGTTCTCACTGTCAAACATAAGCTAAGGACAGTAACAAAGTACAGAATAGAGCATAGTCAGCAAACTGAGTCTTGCAGATACCACTGTTTAGCATTACCTTTGGGTAACCTTTGCATGTACATTAGGTAGCCCTGGATGATTTTACTTAAAAATAAAATCTAGATTTTTTTTTTAAGCACATGCATGGCTAATCAAATATTATATCCACTGCCCTCTCCCTGTGTCAGCTCATTGAACTTACTCGGTCGTCTCTGGCAGTCCCTAGTCAAATGAATGGAGCAGCAACGCTGTACAACCAGGCACAGGCAACTAGGGTGCTAAGCACCCCAAAATGCGCTGCTTTAACATGGTAAAATAATCAATTGAATTGAATTCATTGATCAGCCCTAACTTTAGGGTATTGCAGGGATTCCCTATACTTCTATTATAAGAGCTGTTCTTCTGATAGGTTTAGAACCAGCTCAATCTGTTAACAGCCACAGACTATTATGGGTATGTTCATACAGAGGAATTTGACTCCTATTAGTTTTAATGGGAAGAAGCAGCAGATGCCTCATAATTCAGGACACTAGAAAGAAGAGATAAAAAGAACAGCACTGAGCTGCATATAGGGAAGTAGTTCACCGGACGGGGGTAAAGATGGTGACAAATAAACTCTCACCTTATACAGATGTGAGGAATTCACAACTACTTGAATGGCATTGGAACTGAATAGCAGAGGGTTCCTCTCTGGGGATAGGAAGCCGAGTCCGAACACCTCAGGGTGCTGGAAATATGTATCAAGAAAGAGAAGCGGATTCACCGGGAATCACTGAAGGACCGCGCTCCCATAGGTTTGTAGAATCAGTGGAAAAACTTTTAATCAGGTCACAAAACACGACGTACGTTTCGAGGTCTGCACCCCTTTATTAAGTGTTCAAAAACAGGCAAGTGTAGGCAATAGGTAGGCGCCTGTCTTTGAACACTTGATAAAGGGGTGCAGACCCTGAAACGTACGTCGTGTTTTGTGAACTGAATTTTCCACTGATTCTACAAACCTGTGGGAGCGCGGTCCTTTGATGATTCCCGGTGAATCCTCTTCTCATGCGTGGTACACTAGAAAAGAAGTTCCCTTCTCAATTTTGCCATAGATTCCATGTCTGGTTTAGCCACTGACACTACAATAAATTGTACTTCGAGTTTCTGCCACAGATTGCAGAGGGAGAGAGAGTGGAGAGAAATCTAAGGCAAAGGACTATCTCAAAGCCTTCTTCAGTTTCTGCCATGTGAATGGCCCAGTGGTTGTCTGCTGAAGACAATTCCTTGTCCTTATCTAAGGACCTGGGTAGTGCATTATGAAGAGCTCCGCTCTGGACCTGCACTTGCAGACCTGGCCCATCCATGTACAACATATGAATGGCAGCCTAAGATTGCCTGGTAAAACCCAGAAATAGCTGAAGATTACAGAAGACAGACTTGGGTGATCCACTGCCTTCCATTTAAAAACAGGTGGTCGTCATTGGGTTTATACGCTTACAGTGGAGAGAGCAAGACCCCCATCAATGCCCTGTAAATCCTATAGTAGAACATCCAATATCCGTACAGAACATAAGGCAGCAGTTCTCATTCTATATATGCATTTCTCTAATAAACCATAGACATAGGTATTTCCAGTGTCATACTGAATTTTCCAATGTGGGACCTACTCTTTGATGCACATATTCACGTCAGCTGAAAGAGGGGGTCCTTGAAGCAACCCCCTCCCCCCACCTTTATGACCTGAATGTTCACATTCCATGCGCCTAATCTGTTGCTGCAAAAAAAGCAGATACCACACAATAGGAATAAGCACATCATCCCCTCTGCTAGTTCTGTCGCCGTGGTCAGGTCCATGGTGACTTTTTGTGGTTTTTAGGTAATAATACAGCTCTAGAGTGCTATTATGGAAATTCAATATCCCACTAACTACAGCTAAGAAAATTACTGTAATTGATGTTTTCCATTCTTTAATTTACTGTCCATTCAGTCGAGCATCGCTATGAATAGAAATGGTAATCTTTCCATGTGCTAATCTATAATTTCACTCATTCAATATAAGCAGCTGACAGTGTGCGGGGAAGATGCGCTCAATGGGGTTTTCCAGGACGGATGACCTATACTCAGGTTACCAGATCAGTGGGGGTCTGACACCAAGCACCCCCAGCTCATAGATTAGCTGATAGTAGAAGGCCCTGGAAGAAGAAATTGGTCATATATGTCATAACTAAAACGGTAAGAGCTACAGAAAGATTAAAGCTGTCCAAACCTTCAATAGCTGTTAAGGTAAAAGCTATTCCTCCTGACTCCCCCATAAACATGCACACTCAGCTCAGGTCAAGTGCATGTATATGTTTTCAATGGAGAGGACAGTAAAATGTTGCCAGGATCCTTCTTTTCTTCAACTTCATCATTTATCAGGGGAGGGTCTGTACACCCCTATAGCCAAGATTATCAGCCAAAATTGGTATCTATGGCCACCTTTATTCTTATGTGTAAACTTAATCATAGTTTTAGAATGATGTCAACCTAGAGACCGGTTGATCTCTGGCTGCAGGTCCAGTTTCTCTGACCCCCAGAAATCTGTAGTACATGGCAGGGATTAGAACTACCAGATACAAGATACAAATGAGCTTTATCAGCATTACCAAAGAATAAGACATTTGGTGTTGCCAAAGCAAAAAGGGGGTTGGGGTGGTGGAGGGGGGTGGGTACGAGGTTCATGGGTTGGGGGTTTGAGTGTCCATAGGGTCTCGTTGTTCTTGTTTGGGGCGTGTGGGTATCGGGGGGTATGGGGTAGGCGAGTGATGGGAGGGGCTTAGTGGTCTTTTGGGTGGTGGGTGTGTGGGGTTTAATAGTTCATGCGTCTCATCTTCCTCTTGTTTGGTGACAGCTGGACAAGTATTGGGCAGCGATCTCCACAGTGGCCTCTTCTTCTCCCAGTAGGATGTAGAGTTTCCTCTTCTCATCTGTAGATATGAAGTCTGGGATGTGGGCAGAGAGTCTTTGGTAGTAGACTACCACTCTGAGACATAGGGGAGAGTCGATGAGGAGGGAATACGGCTCTGGAGGACTCATTTTACTACATCTGAATAGCCACCATATAAAACCACACTCTGGTCACCAGGGGTTTGAGCTGCTAGAGACATGGTGATCAGCTGACTACCCATATATCCTTATGTAGAAAAGGGCTTCTCCAAATGGAACAAGGCTTGGTGATGACTATGGTCACCGAATCACAGATTATTATGAACTACAATCACATTATCACAAGATGCAACATATGATTCAACCCACCTAACATTAGCCCCAGGGCCAGCGTCATGGGGTGGCAAACTGGGCAAATGCCCAGCACCCCCGTTTCCAAAGAGGCCTCAGGATCCGCAGTACCAGACGTTTGGTCTGGTGACCCAGATCAGGGCAGCCTCAATAACAAGTGTATCGGCGTGCTATGCACACAGATACCATGGCCAGATATGCCAGTGCACGGAGCTACAAAGTCCCTGCGCTGACATAGATGACTAGAACACGGGATGGGATGGGGCGCGATGACATGGGATGGGACTTGCCTTCCCGTGACTTTTGGCCACTGAGTGCATTATTAAGAAGGCTTATTACATATAATGGTGGGCTATTCATAAGGGGAAACCATTAATAATAAGGTCCATGGGGGAATATTATGATTGAGGCTGGGTAAAGGGTTAGGATTGGAAGCCACGGCAGGCGCCCTTAGTGGCTGCCTCGATACAGGTCTCCAAGCTGGGAGCAATCTCTATCTTTCCTTTCTCACTCTTTTCCTCTGTATCTTCAAGAATCGTGTAACTAAGCAATCTAGCAGTATGAATTAGCAACTATAAATCGAATGGAAGACCCTGTGGAGTATTTTGTTTCTATTGTAAAGCATGGACAATGACAAGACCTGGTTCAGCTGGTTTCCACATGTGCCTGTTACCATCCCCCCAGCTAGGACAGCATGGCTCACCATGCGGCAAGGAGGAGAAACCTACATGGAAATGCGGACTTCTTCCTTCAAGGAGATGTTTTTTGGAGTCTATTGCTGGTGTGTGAAGATGCTACAGCTGACTGGTATTTCTTTCTATTACTGTGGACACGTGGGACACTGTTACAGCCTGGGAACCTACCATCACCCACCTACCCCAGGAGTTATGGAAGCTTGGCAAGAGAGCAGCACCATGTATACCTGGATGGCTTCAGACTTCTTTGGGGAAGTAGAACACAGTGGTAAGGAGGAGGAGGAGGGCTTGTGATGAAGGACATTTGGGGCATTTTTTGTGGTTAATGGGCAATAGTGCTGATACAAGATACCAAACTATCAGCTGTGAGCAGGAGATCTCACCACCTACCAAAGGAACTGCCACATGTTATCATGATAGCTGCATATGTCCCCCACCTCTGCAAAAATGTTTTCTGCTTGTTATATCCACATGCTGTGACCCCTCCCCGTGTCCTCCAACCACATTCTGCTGTATTATTATTAACATCACTCCACACAGAGAACTAAATGACCCTGCAGTGTGTCTGTGTTTCTTTCCTTTTTAGTTGCTCTGATTCCTAGGATTTCTCTGCCATGAGCTTGTGTGTGTTTCTCTCTTGTTATATACTACTGTA
Source organism: Leptodactylus fuscus (assembly GCF_031893055.1). Taxonomy (NCBI): domain Eukaryota; kingdom Metazoa; phylum Chordata; class Amphibia; order Anura; family Leptodactylidae; genus Leptodactylus; species Leptodactylus fuscus. The sequence goes on along the minus strand of NW_027440693.1, from coordinate 419,583 downwards.
CCATCTATGAAACTGTGTCACTGAAATTTCCCCATTGTGGGACTATTAAAGGATTTTCTTATCTTATCTTAAACTGTTATTTATAAGGGGGGGGCGCTATTTATAATAAGGAACTAGTGCTTATAAGGGGAAACAATAACTGATAAAGGAGGGGGGTATTATTTATAAGAAGGAACTTTTATTAGTAAGGGGGATTGATTTATAAGGGGGCAGTATAATAAATCATAAGGCGATACAAAGGTGGTCATCTGTATTGCGTATGGGCAAAAAGGGGGTTGTTATTACTGGGGGCAGAAAAGGGTACTATTATTTTAATGGAGATTTTAGAAGCGAACTGATTTTTTGATACTGATGACCTGTCCACAGGATCGGACCTCAGTATGTGATCTGTCGGGGTCTGATTGTTCTAGCAGTCTCGGCGGTGCTTATAGCTGGACAGGATGCAGCACCGTTACTATGCAAGTAACAGGAGTGGTACAGTAGTTGCAGGGCTGTTCCTATTACTTGTATAGTAACGGTGCGGCACCCTGTCCACAAGCAGCGTCTGGCACCTGGAAGCTGTTAATAGCTGATCTATGTGGGGTTCAGATGTTGAACCCTGACAGATTACATACTGACATATCGATGAGCTGTCATGAGGATAGATTATCAGTATAAAAAAAAATCCATTTACTTGATCTGATGCTTGTTAGGATAGAAGTATGTGCAGTGCACGGCTACCTCATGGAGGCCATCACTGTGTGGAGGTCGTGTGCTACCTGGGCCTAGTATAGAGGTATTATTGGTCTTTATATCATATGTTTTGTTTGGTAATTGTCTGTATAGTGGTAATAATTCTCCCCAATATAGCGGTGCACAGATAGCAGTGCACACATAGTGGTACATACATAGTGGTACACACATGGCAGTACACTCCAGCGGTGCACACATAGTGGTACATACATAGTGGTACACACATGGCAGTATACTCCAGCAGTGCACACATAGTGGTACATACATAGTGGTATACACATGGCAGTACACTCCAGCGGTGCACACATAGTGGTACATACATAGTGGTACACACATGGCAGTATACTCCAGCGGTGCACACATAGTGGTACACACATGGCAGTATACTCCAGCGGTGCACACATAGTGGTACATACATAGTGGTACACACATGGCAGTACACTCCAGCGGTGCACACACAACGGAGCACACATAGTGGTCCACACATGGCAGTATACTCCAGCGGTGCACACATAGTGGTACACACATGGCAGTATACTCCAGCGGTGCACACATAGTGGTACATACATAGTGGTACACACATGGCAGTATACTCCAGCGGTGCACACATAGTGGTACATACATAGTGGTACACACATGGCAGTATACTCCAGCGGTGCACACATAGTGGTACACACATGGCAGTATACTCCAGCGGTGCACACATAGTGGTACATACATAGTGGTACACACATGGCAGTATACTCCAGCGGTGCACACATAGTGGTACATACATAGTGGTACACACATGGCAGTATACTCCAGCGGTGCACACATAGTGGTACACACATGGCAGTATACTCCAGCGGTGCACACATAGTGGTACATACATAGTGGTACACACATGGCAGTACACTCCAGCGGTGCACACACAACGGTGCACACATAGTGGTCCACACATGGCAGTATACTCCAGCGGTGCACACATAGTGGTACACACATGGCAGTATACTCCAGCGGTGCACACATAGTGGTACATACATAGTGGTACACACATGGCAGTATACTCCAGCGGTGCACACATAGTGGTACATACATAGTGGTACACACATGGCAGTATACTCCAGCGGTGCACACATAGTGGTACATACATGGCAGTACACTCCAGCGGTGCACACACAACGGTGCACACATAGTGGTACACACATGGCAGTATACTCCAGCGGTGCACACATAGTGGTACACACATGGCAGTATACTCCAGCGGTGCACAAATAGTGGTACACACATGGCAGTATACTCCAGCGGTGCACACATAGTGGTACATACATGGCAGTACACTCCAGTGGTGCACACACAGCGGTGCACACATTGTAGTACACACATGGCGGTTTCACAACTATATATATGTTTACAATTTTTTTCCCTAATCTTTTAAGCCTATATCAATGCTACTGAAAGTGCAGCCCTGACTTCTGAAATGACTAAATTCAACGGTGTTGTTGCTATGTCAGGATTTGGGGCCCCGCTTTTAATTTTACCCAGGGCCCCATTTTGTCTAAAACCGGCCCCAATTAGGCCCTACATGGTTTACAATCATCAACTTTTCAGGAAAAAGAAAATTGTCATTGTAGTAGTAAGTGAATTACAGTCTCATGAGACAAAGCATGGTAGTGAATCAGTCTCATAGAGCTCGATGACACAATGCTTGCATGATCTTTACATCCCAGCCGTGGTAAATCTCTCCTATATAACAATTCCTTTACTCAATATGTGATGCTGCGTGCATTAACACTAAACTTCCTTGGGAAATTCTATGCTACAGAGTAAATCATTAAAGAGAACATGTGAGGCTGATTTGGGACCTCATTAGGGTTATGTGTTCCAAATAGTCCAATTACCATGCAGTCTGTACCTACATTTAAAAAAAAACAAAAAAAAACCCCTTTTATACTTACCTAAACTTGCACGGTACACCTTGGCTTCAGTGAAGTAAGTTACACGTTCCCAGCTTCGTGGGCACCGGGAGCTCTTTGGATGAGTCCAATGAGTTATACCGCACTCATCTCTAGGCAAGTATAAAGGATTTCTTTAATGTTGCCGTAGACATTTTTACAACAGGCTATTTGGGACTCTAAACCATTGGTCCAGAAGGGCCTGTGGATGACTTGGTGATCAAATTGACCTTACAGGTTCCATTTAAAGAAGCTGACGAGCAAAAAAACAAAACAACTATTTTGCACCAAATTCCCTCAACCCAAATGACTTTCACACTCTGCACTACTTTTATGTATATTGAACTCATTTCCTTGCCATTCAGCATTGCATTTTTATTTCCTCTGCGCTCTCCTATTAATCAATTGATGCTCAGCTAGAAGCAGTGCCATCTCTGCCTGCAGAGGGACAGGAATATTATTTTTCTCTCTATACTGTATATACACTTCTAAATAATCTAAGAGACCATAAGTATAGAGTTAAGGATGCTGCACTGTCATCTTCCTTTTTATAACTTTGTGACAGCGGCCTGTCTGATCAGCAGCAGTCCGAGCAGTGATAGGAGTTTGTGTCCTGCTTATGGAGAGTCTGTGTCGTACAGTCCAAGCACTTGCAGAAAGTCCTGATAATGAGATCACAAGACCCAACATAAGAGAATGAGCTCATGAATTTCAGATAGAAATGAATAACCAAGTAATGTAATAAAAGCTGCATTACAGTATATTGGGGGAATAGATAATTAAACGGATAAATAAATGACCGCAGTGTCGCTGTAACATATACAATGTAGAAGGATGACACAAAATCACACACATCTTATTAGCACAAAATTTTAGCCAAGATGTTCAAACATGGCATATGGAGGCTAACAAATCCCTCAGTGCTAATTAAGCCAAAAAAAAAATCCCAGATGGTGAGAACGTTTGCAGGGGCCGGGTGTCTATGTGTTTGGAGGCTGTGAACATGTACAGTCAATGACGATCTCTAGAAGCTTCTTATGTTAGGGTTTACTGATATGCAGTCAGGACATGGTTCTATACATGTAAACTCCAGTTTATCTATAAATGTCCTACTACTAAAATTCACTTTATTTGTTATCAGGTTCATAATATAATTAATAAGAAATATCTCGTTATAGAATATACTTTTTATTCAGACTGTACCAGTGAGTTACCATAGACTGAGCAATACACAATTGTATTATAGCTCATATAGATGCCAATAGTAAGTAGCCATAAGGTTACCGTACCCTCGTGTGTCATTATACGATTGTACATAAATTGCTTTCTTGCCATATGTAACAATGATGCCATGCTCCACCACCTGCGCTGTGGGTGTGGATTTTCCCCAAATGGATGTTAATGGAGAATGAAATCTCAGAAAGCAATTTTCTCCCCTTAAAAGTTGTTGAGGAAGATGGATACTGTATGGAGTGGTCAGGTAGTGTGCACATCTATCTATTCATTTCTATTTGAGCCCTGGACATAACCAAAGTATATGCTGCCCGAGTACCAGTACACTCAGAATGGGGGACTCCCCCATTCTCCTGATCAATGGGGGTCTCAGTAGTCAGGCCCCCATCAATCTGCAAGTTATCCCTTATCCATACTTGACTTTTTTGCATTTAAAATAAAAGTTATACTGAATCTTATCGTAAAAAGCTATTTATCATTTTTTTATTTTACATACATTTCCTGAGTCTTTTGGGAGACCTCTGATGAAGGACCATTGGTAGACCTCTGATGCAGGACCATTGGGAGACCTCTGATGCAGGACCATTGGGAGACCTCTGATGCAGGACCATTGGGAGACCTCTGATGCAGGACCATTGGGAGACCTCTGATGCAGGACCATTGGGAGACCTCTGATGAAGGACCATTGGGAGACCTCTGTTGAAGGACCATTGGGAAACCTCTGATGAAGGACCATTTGGAGACCTCTGATGAAGGACCATTAGGAGACCTCTGATGCAGGACCATTGGGAGACCTCTGATGCAGGACCATTGGGAGACCTCTGATGAAGGACCATTGGGAGACCTCTGATGCAGGACCATTGAGAGACCTCTGATGCAGGACCATTGGGAGACCTCTGATGCAGGACCATTGGGAGACCTCTGATGCAGGACCATTGGGAAACCTCTGATGAAGGACCATTGGGAGACCTCTGTTGAAGGACCATTGGGAGACCTCTGATGAAGGACCATTAGGAGACCTCTGATGCAGGACCATTGGGAGACCTCTGATGCAGGACCATTGGGAGACCTCTGATGCAGGACCACTGGGAGACCTCTGATGCAGCACCATTGGGAGACCTCTGATGCAGGACCATTGAGAGACCTCTGATGAAGGACCATTGGGAGACCTCTGATGAAGGACCATTGGGAGACCTCTGATGAAGGACCATTGGGAAACCTCTGATGAAGGACCATTGGGAGACCTCTGGTGAAGGACCATTGGGAGACCTCTGGTGAAGGACCATTGGGAGACCTCTGGTGAAGGACCATTGGGAGACCTCTGGTGAAGGACCATTGGGAGACCTCTGGTGAAGGACCATTGGGAGACCTCTGGTGAAGGACCATTGGGAGACCTCTGATGCAGGACCATTGGGAGACCTCTGATGCAAGACCATTGGGAAACCTCTGATGCAGGACCATTGGGAGACCTCTGGTGAAGGACCATTGGGAGACCTCTGATGCAGGACCATTGGGAGACCTCTGATGCAGGACCATTGGGAGACCTCTGATGCAGGACCATTGGGAGACCTCTGATGCAGGACCATTGGGAGACCTCTGATGCAGGACCATTAGGAGACCTCTGATGCAGGACCATTGGGAGACCTCTGATGCAGGACCATTGGGAGACCTCTGATGCAGGACCATTGAGAGACCTCTGATGCAGGACCATTGGGAGACCTCTGATGCAGGACCATTGGGAGACCTCTGATGCAGGACCATTGGGAAACCTCTGATGAAGGACCATTGGGAGACCTCTGTTGAAGGACCATTGGGAGACCTCTGATGAAGGACCATTGGGAGACCTCTGATGCAGGACCATTGGGAGACCTCTGATGCAGGACCATTGGGAGACCTCTGATGCAGGACCATTGGGAGACCTCTGATGCAGGACCATTGGGAGACCTCTGATGCAGGACCACTGGGAGACCTCTGATGCAGCACCATTGGGAGACCTCTGATGCAGGACCATTGAGAGACCTCTGATGCAGCACCATTGGGAGACCTCTGATGCAGGACCATTGAGAGACCTCTGATACAGGACCATTGGGAGACCTCTGATGAAGGACCATTGGGAGACCTCTGATGAAGGACCATTGGGAGACCTCTGATGAAGGACCATTGGGAAACCTCTGATGAAGGACCATTGGGAGACCTCTGGTGAAGGACCATTGGGAGACCTCTGGTGAAGGACCATTGGGAGACCTCTGGTGAAGGACCATTGGGAGACCTCTGATGCAGGACCATTGGGAGACCTCTGATACAAGACCATTGGGAAACCTCTGATGCAGGACCATTGGGAGACCTCTGATGCAGGACCACTGGGAGACCTCTGATGCAGGACCACTGGGAGACCTCTGATGCAGGACCATTGGGAGACCTCTGATGCAGGACCACTGGGAGACCTCTGATGCAGCACCATTGGGAGACCTCTGATGCAGGACCATTGAGAGACCTCTGATACAGGACCATTGGGAGACCTCTGATGAAGGACCATTGGGAGACCTCTGATGAAGGACCATTGGGAGACCTCTGATGAAGGACCATTGGGAAACCTCTGATGAAGGACCATTGGGAGACCTCTGGTGAAGGACCATTGGGAGACCTCTGGTGAAGGACCATTGGGAGACCTCTGGTGAAGGACCATTGGGAGACCTCTGGTGAAGGACCATTGGGAGACCTCTGATGCAGGACCATTGGGAGACCTCTGATACAAGACCATTGGGAAACCTCTGATGCAGGACCATTGGGAGACCTCTGATGCAGGACCACTGGGAGACCTCTGATGCAGGACCACTGGGAGACCTCTGATGCAGGACCATTGGGAGACCTCTGATGCAGGACCACTGGGAGACCTCTGATGCAGCACCATTGGGAGACCTCTGATGCAGGACCATTGGGAGACCTCTGATACAGGACCATTGGGAGACCTCTGATGAAGGACCATTGGGAGACCTCTGATGAAGGACCATTGGGAGACCTCTGATGAAGGACCATTGGGAAACCTCTGATGAAGGACCATTGGGAGACCTCTGGTGAAGGACCATTGGGAGACCTCTGGTGAAGGACCATTGGGAGACCTCTGGTGAAGGACCATTGGGAGACCTCTGGTGAAGGACCATTGGGAGACCTCTGATGCAGGACCATTGGGAGACCTCTGATACAAGACCATTGGGAAACCTCTGATGCAGGACCATTGGGAGACCTCTGGTGAAGGACCATTGGGAGACCTCTGATGCAGGACCATTGGGAGACCTCTGATGCAGGACCACTGGGAGACCTCTGATGCAGGACCACTGGGAGACCTCTGATGCAGGACCATTGGGAGACCTCTGATGCAGCAACATTGAGAGAATGCTAAAAGCCAGGGAGAACCTGCAAGTCACCTATGGTGATAGGAAGTGTTGGGGGAACACCCCGGGAATGGATGCTGTTGGTTTCCGAATTTAGGAAATATGTGATGCAAGCTCGGAGAACACAAAAACAGGCACACTCAGATGCTGTATATCAAAGTGTTCTTAGGTTTATTACAAGCTATTAGCTTAGAAAGCTAGAAAATGACTTTGTGCCAGCTTTAGCATAACAAAATACATCACATAGAAATATGAATTATCATCGGTCAGAGTATATAATGGGCGTTTATATTTGATAAATACATGTATACATGAGTTAACACATGACTATCCATGTGGTCCGCCATCTTAGCCTCTAATCATGTTAGCACAGTCTGCCAAGATGGATGCTGTGGCCTTGAATACTTCATAAAACCCTTTTAATTCGATATAACTTGTTATCAGCAGGCTCACAGGCGACTGAAGCTCAGAAAACATAAAAACATTCTCAAGGTTTTAACAAAATGTACTGTAACCATCCTGCAATAATCAACATTTTCACTGAAATCTTAGATCAGAAGGCAAAGAGAGTTCCCAATATGTTAAACATGGAGTATAAAGATCAAGATGGCTGAAAAGCGTATGTCCCTCTTTACAGAGATATTTTTCCCCTCACAACTCCCCCATTTTAACACATCTCATTTCCATTAGTACGCCCTCCTCAGAGAGATTCCCAATGTCATGTGATATCTTAACTTCAATATTCAGACATCTTGTTCTTGAGTTCTCCTGCACTCAGGGCTTGAAGATCTGCAACTTGGATCAGCGGGTCCTTCTACCTATCCCCTGATGAGCACTTATGTGACGTAGACATAGATAGGGGTTTTAGGGTCAGCTTTGGGACCACTCTTGTTACAACGTGAGCTATTTTTGGGGTGACAGGGTGTTTCAGTACTGTTCTCCTGCACCCAATGTGTTTCCTTTGCTGCTGATACGTTGCGTGACCCTAGTGTGAGATGCTACATTACCTACTGGATCTGGTAAGAATCTTCTATTATTTTTAATACACCTTTTCTGTTGATTAAAAGGTTGTTTTTTTTATTGAGACTCAATGTTATGTTTTATCCATTGTATATTATATTGGAGGATCTGGGCTTACAAGTTCCTTACAGTGGAAGAAGAAGGGGGAACATGAAAGTGCACCTCACCTCCTCTCGGCTCGCTCCTGGTTATAACCCAGATTCAGGCTACTATACACCTCTTTCTAACAGACCAGGAATGGCAGGTGTCATACACTGCGAGGTCAATGTCCTGGATGTTTCACCAACAAATTAAACAATAGAGATGTTTTTAGCTTAAAGAACTGTGCAATCACAAGGCACAAGCACGGCCATTGTTCACGTCACAAGGAAGGTGTCCTGTATTATTACCTTACTGTACAGATTTCTGGCTTCTATCCATGTTATAAAGATATTAATAACAGGGAACAGTCAGGAGGTTTGGGGAAGGAGTGAATGCAGGGCAGATTAGGCCTCGCCCCTTCCGGGTCAAGGTGGTTAAAGGGGTTCTAGCCTTTGCTCTCTTTGCTTTCTGGTCTAACCACTAGTAGGTTGTGCGTCCTCTGACTTGTGCTTTGTAGCTGTAAAGCAAGCGGTTGAGAATCAACTTTAAAGAAGTTGGTAAGTTACCAGGACAGAGCAAGGGTAAGTCTGCAAACATTCCCTTTCCTAAACAATGTACTCCTATTCCATGTCTTGTATTAGGTGTTTTCACCTAAGATCTTTTACCGGGTTATAATATGTCTTCCTCCACTACACCTCCCGGAGATCAGGGGAGGAGGAGAAGGCCTTCAAAAAGAAGTCATCCGGCATGCAATGACTGTGAGATGCCACTGCCTGAGGGTAGGTAGCGGTTGTTCCCGGGTAAACTCCCAATGGTGGGATTTCTAATGTCATTTTTTGCCTTTAGGCTATGACTGGTCACGCTGTCATCAATGCAGGGGACCTCAGGAGGAACCCTCCAGTAGAGATATGATGGCATGGGTTAAAGAGTACTTGGTGAGTACGTCAGCCACTAAGGGGGTTAGAGTCCTCAATGGCTTTAAAGTATCCTTTTTTTGCAAGATGATTCCCTAAAGGATATTCGTACATCACTAGCTCAGCTCTCTAAGAAGCAACGCGTGGAGAGACGTTCAGCTTCATTACCCTCCTTGGAACGCTTAGGGTCCATTCACACGGAGTAACGCCAGGCGTTTTTTGTGCTTATTTTGTGCTTAGTTTTACAGCCGTAAAAATCAGTCTCCATTGAGTTCTATAGTAATTTTACGCCTGTATTTTTACATCCGTTATTTTACGGATGTAAAATAACAGAAGTAAAAATACAGGCGTAAAAAAACGCCAGCATTTTACTATAAAACTCAATGTAGACTGCTTTTTACGGCTGTAAAAATAAGCACAAAATAAGCACAAAAAACACCTGGCGTTACTGGACCCTTACAGGTAGAGGACGAATCCTCTGCATCGCATAATCAGTCCTCCCTTTCCAGCAGACCCATATTCCATCGGGATAAGACCAACAGGCTGCTGAAGGCCATCCAGTCGTTGGACCAGGATGGCGAAGCCTCAGCGTCCACCTCTGAATCGCGGAGGGCCTTTCAAGTGGACGCCTCCATGGCCAGTTTAATGGAGCAGGAATGGAGACAGCCAGAGAAGGCCTACATCACTACTAGAGCTTTCAAAGCCGTATATCCAATCGACCCCACTCAGCTGGATCGTTGGGGACCACCACCCAAGGTGGATCTGGCCGTCTCGAAGTTGTCCCAGCGCACTGTGGTACCTATTGACGACGGCTCAAATCTTCAAGATTTGTTGGACAGGAGAGTGGACTCAACTCTGAAGAAAGCATATGCATCTGCGTCAGCCCAGGCGGCTGTAGCCATCGCCTTTACGGAAGTTGCCGACAACTTACAGGCCCGGTTGGATCATCTAGAGTGGGATATCGACTCAAGTGTCAACAGAGACAACACCATAGCATCCATGTGGGAGATCCAGTTAGCATCAGATTTCCTAAGAGAATCTGCAAGACAGCAGGTGAAGTTGGCATCCAAGGCCATGGCCCTAAATACCGCTGCCAGGAGGCCCTTGTGGCTCAAACCTTGGCGGGCTGATGTCGCCTCTAAGTTCTCACTCTGCTCCCTTCCCTTTCAACCGGGGAAGGTTTTTGGCCGAGGGCTGGACGATCTAATGGAGGGGATGGCTGAGGGCAGAGGCAGATCCCTGCCGCAAACCGCCAGGAGTAGAAGACCTCCCCCTTCCAGGGGTCGAGGTTCATCTACACATTATAGGTCACAAAGCAACCAGAGATGCCCCAGGTACCACCCGAGGAGAGCAGGTCGGGGGGCCACCAAGGAGGACCCCAAGAAGAAGGGGTTTTGATGGGATGCCGCTCTCTGTGGCCAGCCCTCCAGTAGGAGGGAGCCTCTCCAAATTTTTCTGTGGTGTGGTACCAACACATTATGGATCCGTGGGTCCTTCAAGTTATTCAGCGGGGATATGCAATAGAGTTTTCTCACCCTCCTGCAGATCGGTTCATCACCACTCGGGCTTTATCATCGCAACAGCAGGCCTGCCTAGAAACATCCGTGGTAGAGTACATCTCGAAGGGAGCCTCAGAAAGGGTCCCTCCCTCAGAAGTGGGTCAAGGAGTTTATTCACCCGTGTTCCTAGTCCCAAAGTCCACAGGAGGGTGGCGCATGATTATAGACCTGCATTTTCTCAACACTTACATGAAAAGGAAGCCATTCAGGATGGAGTCTATAGACTCAGTAACCACCTTCCTATTGTGCAACGAGTTCATGATCACCCTAGACCAGTGATTCTCAACCTTTCTAATACTGTGACCCCGCAATACAGTTCCTCATGTTGCGGTGACCCCATTCAGTTTGGAACACGCGTCCATAACGGCGTGCGTTCCAGCTGAATAGCATTGCTGCAGACAGTAGCGTGGCTTCTGAGTGGCTAAAGCCATCGGAAATATGTATTTTCTGATGGCTTTAGGCATACCTCCCAACTTTTGAAGATTAGAAAGAGGGAGAAAATATGCGGGCGGAATTTAGCTCCGCCCACTTTTATGTTGACTCTGCCCATTCTCATTAATTTTTCATGTGCTTCCACACAGTATAATCCTCCTACAGTCACCTGTACATTATATGTCCCCTCGCCATCTCTCCTCCAGTTTCATATAACCCCTTCATCTGCCCCCAGTTTTATGTCCCCCCTCCATCTCTGCCCCCAGTTTCATGTCTCCCCATCTCTGCCTCAGTTTCATGTCCCCCATCTCTTCCCCAATTTCATGTCCCCCCATCTCTGCCCCCAGTGTCATGCTGTACCCCCGCTTCATCTGCCCACAGTTTCATGTCCCCATCTGTTCCCCAGTTTCATGTTCCCCCATCTCTGCCCAGAGCTTCATGTCCCTCCATCTCTGCCCCCAGTGTCATGCCGTCCCCTCCTTCATCTGCCCAGAGTTTCATGTCCCTCCATCTCTGCCCCCAGTGTTATGCCATCCCCCCTTTCATCTGCCCTTTCATTATGTTCCACCTTAATGTTTAAAACGAAAAAAACCTCTTATACTCACCTTCCAACGCTCCCCCGCCGCCCGCTCAGTCTCGCTTACTCATATAGTTGTAGCCGCGATGTGACGTCATCACATCATGACTACACATGCAGAAGTCGCAGCGAAGCGTTTAAAGCAGGAGCTGCCTGTGACAGCTCCTGCTTTAATCGCTTGTGTGTTCAACTCATCGGCGTCCTCCAGGCGCCAATAAGTTGAAACCGGGACATACCTCCCACCAACCGGGACGGTTGGGAGGTATGCTTTAGGCGAGCCCTGTGTTTTGGTCGTTCGACCCCCCACCGGAGTCGCGACCCACAGGTTGAGAACCGCTGCCCTAGACCTAAAGGATGCCTATTTACACATCCCCATCTACCCGTCACACAAAAAATATCTATGAATAGCCGTTCTTATGGCTGGTCACAGAGAGCACCCGTACGTTTTTACCTAGATGGTCGCACCGGTTGCCACCGCCCTCAGACTGCAAGGCCTGTTTGTGGTTCCCTACCTCGATGACTGGCTCATAAAAGCTATTTCAATTCTCCATCACCACCTCCAGATAGCCATCTCCTTCCTCCAAGAGTTGGGTTGGCTGAATAATTGGGAGAAGTCAGAAATAGTGCCATCCACCCGGAAGAAATTCCTGGGGTTTACTCTGGATTCCCAGAAGTTGCAGATTTTCCTTGCCCGCCCAAGGAGAGCGAAGATAGAAGCTTCCACCCGATGCCTTCTCAGGTCCACATGGCTGGGCAGGCATTAGAGGTCCCCCCCTTCCAGATCTGGTGACACAAGGAGAGCTGAGACACCACGATCTGAGGAGATTCAATCTGACAGCCTGGAGGTTGACCAGTCCCTTTTAAGGAATAGCGGACTGTCTCAAGGCGTCCTGACGACTTTAAACTAAACAATAGGCCGCATAGACAAAATTACACAGTCCATATATATACAGATAGATTATCTGCCTCCTGAGGAAGCCTGTTGTCAGGCGAAACGCGTCGAGGCGTTCTAACCAAGGGGTCTTCAGTGTAACAGCCGTACGAGACACATCATCATGTCTACAGGTATCTAATGTCTACAGCATATATTTAGTTCAGGTGGGGTTTTTGGCTATGTGACATAGTGTATTTAGACATCTATATACAATTATTCCGTATAACAGGTGCTCCATGTCTGTACTCTTTAACTCTTATTGATTTGTGGTGATTTGTGGGGTTGCCATTTATAGTTTCTGCAGATTCCATTATTGCGGATTGTGTTATATATTCTGTAGGTACTAATATACATTTGATGTGTTTGCACTCTGCTTCTATGGACACTTCTCTTCATTGCATTGTCAGCCATTATACTCACCTGTAATCAGTTTTTGATACCGTATATTCTGACACACCATCTACAATTGCTAGTATTGAGGTCCAATACCCATTTTCTACATACTCTGTATATTTGTTACTTTATTATATTCATGAGGTGTATGAATGCATATTTATGCTCTTTGTGTGTGTTTCATATTGCTATTCAGTAGCATGATTGCGGTTGTTTTGTCGGTTGTTACATTGGTTTACATCTGTGTATTCACTACTTTTCCATCTGTCTTGCTGATCATGAATTTTTATGAATTTTGAATAATAAAAATTATAATATTTTTTATATATATATGTGTGGATTGTGTAATTTTGTCTATGCGGCCTATTGTTTAGTTTGGTGTTTGCCTATGTAGGGCTTGCTTATGAATTTTGAGGAACCGTTTGTGTTGTTGTCCTGACGACTTTAGCCAGCGCCAGAGCCGACTACAAATAAGAATTACCGTAGAATCGGTAATATTTTTAACGCCTGGTGCACGAATCACGAAGTGGACTACTCCGATCCCCCGGTGAGGGCGATACTGGATTTCCTTCAGGACGGCCCAGACAGAGGGCTTGCTGCTTCTACCCTGAAGGTACACGTAGCCACTTTGTTCGCCTATCTGGGGAGGCGTTTGTCTCAGGATCCTTTAGTGAGCACCTTTATGAAAGGGGCAACTAGGCTGCGACCAGCAATAGCTGCTCCTGTCCACCAGTGGGACCTCAGCACGGTCCTAACGGCACTTTGTATCGCTCCTTTTGAACCCCTGGAGGAGGTGGATCTGAAATGGCTGACCTACAAGGTGGCATTCCTCCTAGCTATCACTTCAGCGAAGAGAGTGGGAGAACTTCAAGCACTCTCCTCGGAGGCTCTATACATTGCCTTCTTTGAAGACTGCGTACAGCTGAGATTCCTGCCTGGATTTAGACCTAAAGTTTCATCCAGGGCAAATATAGGGCAGCTAATTTGCTTACCAGTGTTCTACCCATTTCCCACTTCTTCTGAGGAAGAAAGGTGGCACACCTTGGACCTGGTCAGGAATCTCCATATCTACCTACAGCATACTCATGCCTTTAGGAAATCAGAGAACCTGCTGGTGAATTACATAGGTGGTCATAAAGGCCGCAAGGCTTCCAAGGCAACCATGTCACGCTGGGTGAAGGAAGCGATTAAAACCGCATTCGCAAGTCAGGGTTTACCTTCGCCCACTGTCCTAAGAGCCCACTCAACGCGGGCAGTGTCGACCTCGTGGGCGGAAGACAAGGCTCTTGCCTTGGATCAGATATGTGCAGTAGCTTCCTGGTCCTCTGAGTCGACCTTCATAAAACATTACCGACTTAATCAGTATTTCTCGGAGGCTACTGCCTTTGGGCGCACTGTGTTACACTCAGCTTGTGTTTAAGTGCCCACCCTTAGGGGAAATTACTCGCTATCTCCCCACATTGTGCCGCTGGTACGGACGACAGGGAACAAAGGATTATGAAGATAATCTTGTTTCCCTTAGTCCTAACAGCAGCACAAGGCTTTTCCCCCCTAATATTACTTTTATATTTTGTATGGAGTGATTACTTGTTAAAGGGGCCAAGCCATGTGAAGTAAATACTGGCTAATTAAAATTCCGCCTGTCCTACTAGCACACAGGAGCAGAAAGTACCCCTCCCCCCACATTGTGCCGCTGTCAGGACTAAGGGAACCAAGATTATCTTCATAATCCTTTGTTCTGTCACACGGACTTCCTGAGATACACCAAAGTAGGGCTGGACAATTAATTGCAAAATAACTGAAAATCGTTTCAATAATTGATATGAACTTGTTTTATTGATATAAACATTGATTATTATAATAATTTTGCCTCCATGCTATCCTGTCTCACACCACCATTGGCTAAACGATATGTTACTAACTATATGCTATTCAATCAAAATCGCCGATATGTAAATAACCAAAACCAAACTTCAGCGTCATGGCACATAAATAGGGAAAATGGCATGTAAAAAGGGAGTGGCCTAAAATAATCAATAATTGGGGAAAAATGTTTGATTAATCTTGATTTACATCATAATCGCCACGCCCTATTAAAGGAATCCTGTCAGGGGACGATATGGGATGCTAAATCACCCAGTGAGATGGCGGGTTTAGGGTCCCAAATCACCCTGTTGAAAAGCCTTACATACCCACATAAATAACCCTAAACAAACACACCTTTATACTTGTGTAGCGAGGAGTCCAATGACTTTCATCTGCTTCATCTCCAGCGCTCTCGTCAATGCGCCAATGCCGGGATTACAGCCGCAGAGTGAGGATAAAGGTTTTCTATTCTCAGTGTGGGCACAGACTTTACAACACAGCAATTTGGGACACTTAACCCTCAGTCCATAAGGACCTGTGTGTGGTTTAGAATCCAAATTACCATGACAGGTTCCTGTTAACAGATCGAAGCCTTTTAATAATATTAGGGCACCTTATTACAGTGCAGCCGATTATTAGGACTGGCATTCTACATACCCATCTTCATAACTCTGTCCCATTCAGTGTTAACATTTTATCACATTTTCACCACAAGCGCACACATAACCTTCACAAACTACACACCTGCTCTTTGTCACTATGTACTATAGCATACCTTCCAACTGTCCCGGATTGGGTGGGACAGTTCCAGATTGTGGGTTCTGTCCAGCGGTCCAGGTCGGCGGGAGGTATGTCCTGGATTTAATTCATCTGCATCCAGAGAGGACACAGATGAGTTGAATACTGCAATGAAGCCGTCCGCAGACAGTTTCTGCTTCATCACTGTGTTCCTGTATGCACCGGCCTTGGGAGCTGTAGATATGATGTGGTGATGTCACTCACATTGTGCCTGTTGCTCCCTCAACAGTCCAGAGAATCAGACCTTCAGACAGAGCAGAAGGGGAGCGAGGAGAGGCAAGTACCAGTATTTTGTTATATTAAACTGTGGGGCCAAATGGATGGGGAATATTAAACTGGGTGCAGAAGAAGAAGAGGGCATTAAATTGGGGCAGATGGAGAGAGGGACATTAAACTTGGGGCAAATGGAAGGGGCAGTAAACTAGGGACAGATGAAAGGGGGCAGATACAGCATGCCATTAAACTGTAGGTAGCTGGAGAGGGACATGTCTTCCCTCCAGTTACCCCCAGGTTAATGTCCCCATCCAACTACCCCTACTGTTTAATGTCACATCGCCGGATGCCTCGGTTTCATGTCCCCCTCTAGTTCCCCAAGTTTAAACTGGGACACCAGGAGAAGGACTTCATACTGTGGAGTAATTGGAGATGAACATTATAATAAGGGGGCACAAAATGGGTTACTGTAGGAGAATTATACTATGTGGGGGCAAAAAAAAAAAAAGGATCAGAGTGGGTGGAGTCAACACAGAAGTGGGAGGTAAATTTGCTGCGGAGCACCCCACATACTGTCCCTCTTTCTGTCCTTTGAAAGCTGGGAGGTATGCTATAGGTCAATTTGCTAAAAAGCAATGAAACCAGAAGTCACTTTTGACTTTGGTTTGCACTGTGAGTAAGTGCAAAGTCTGCAGTTTCCCAACAACCATGGGGGTTAAAAAGTGAAATCTGTGCCAAAAACCAGGTTATGGAGCCCATGAAGATTGTCTTTTCTAAGTAAACAGGAAGGGATGTCCTAACAAGTACACAGGGGATTGTTACTCTTTAAGGCACTATATAAGAGAGCCTTAAAGGGAACCTGTCTCATAAGCAATGCTGTGACATAACATGCAGATGGACCGCCAAACCATCCATGAAAAAGGCCTGAAGGCTCCTCTCTCTATACAACTACAGGACGTGCTGAAAACTCCCCCGGTGGGACAAGACCTACGTGCAACCACATCCCGCCACATCATGTATTTGATGTCCCATTATGTTGTACACTTGTGAATTGTCTTATAGTGCACACATATCTTTCATTCTTGATTGGGATTGTTCATGATTTAAATTTTTTTTTTTTTTACTTATCTGGACTGGTCTTTATCGAGTAATCTGTTTTTTTTTTTGTTTTTTTTTAATCTTCTTCAGATGGGGTCACTTGTTTTTCAACATTTACTATGTATTATTCTAGACCAGTCTTTCTCAAAGTGGGCGATAACGCCCCCTTGTGGGCGCTGGAGGCCTATAGGGGGGCAGTAAAGGGCACAGAGAAGATTGGGGGGCGTTGAAGCGGTTTAGGGGGGCGATGGCTAATTTACAGGGGTGGTATCATAACAATGATCCTATCTATACTGCTTGTTAATGTGGATGTAAGACTTTTCCTAAATACATTGCTTCAGCAAAACTGCTTTGTTTGTCCACTATCTTACTTTATTCACTTCATTCTGGACACTAGCACCTGGCCCCCTGCTCATTGCTGAGGGGGCCACATGACGTAGCTCCCTGCTGTGTGTGTGTGGGGGGGGGGGGCTGAGTGTACGGAGCCAGCCTGTGTCTGCACCACACATACACATCACATACACATCACATACACATCACCTAGCTCCCTGCTGTGTGTGTGTGGGGGGGGGGCTGAGTGTACGGAGCCAGCCTGTGTCTGCACCACACATACACATCACATACACATCACATACACATCACCTAGCTCCCTGCTGTGTGTGTGTGGGGGGGCTGAGTGTACGGAGCCAGCCTGTGTCTGCACCACACATACACATCACATACACATCACATACACGTCACATACACATCACCTAGCTCCCTGCTGTGTGTGGGGCTGAGTGTACGGAGCCAGCCTGTGTCTGCACCACACATACACATCACATACACATGACATACACATCACTTAGCTCCCTGCTGTGTGGGGGGGGGCTGAGTGTACGGAGCCAGCCTGTGTCTGCACCACACATACACATCACATACACATCACATACACATCACATACACATCACTTAGCTCCCTGCTGTGTGGGGGGGGGCTGAGTGTACGGAGCCAGCCTGTGTCTGCACCACACATACACATCACATACACATCACATACACATCACATACACATCACATACACATCACCTAGCTCCCTGCTGTGTGTGTGTGGGGGGGCTGAGTGTACGGAGCCAGCCTGTGTCTGCACCACACATACACATCACATACACATCACATACACATCACATACACATCACCTAGCTCCCTGCTGTGTGTGTGTGGGGGGGCTGAGTGTACGGAGCCAGCCTGTGTCTGCACCACACATACACATCACATACACATCACATACACATCACATACACATCACATACACATCACCTAGCTCCCTGCTGTGTGTGTGTGGGGGGGCTGAGTGTACGGAGCCAGCCTGTGTCTGCACCACACATACACATCACATACACATCACCTAGCTCCCTGCTGTGTGTGTGTGGGGGGGGGGCTGAGTGTACGGAGCCAGCCTGTGTCTGCACCACACATACACATCACATACACATCAGCTAGCTCCCTGCTGTGAGATAGAGGGGGGTGTGTGGAATAAGTGCTGCTTTCTTATATAAAGCAGTCTAAATCCTACTGGGCTAAAGGACCTGCTCTCTCTGTTCACTAGGATAAAGCTTTATTATATAGAGCAGGCTGCTAGTGGGCAGAGGAGCCAGGTCCTTTAGGAAACTCTGTACAAGGTAAATCCAAGTCTACAGGACCTTTTGATGACATCACAGGCCCTTCAGCCATCCCATAGGATCACGCTATGTGGTGGGCGGAGCTACACACTAATTTGGGGGTGGGGCTAATTGAAGCGAGCAAACAGGAAGAAAGAAGATTTTTAGGCAGCTTAGAAGGCAGATCAAGCTTCATGAGGCTACCCCTTTAAAATAGTTTTTTTGCTTTTAACACAAACTTTACCGCTCCTTTACGCTTAACGCGCGTTTCTTCGTGTAACGCCATCTAGGGGACTAGACAGTAACTATTTCCTGTCCAAAAGTTGTCAAACTGTACCATAGATGGCGGTAAGCTCCAATATTAACATAATGACTGCGATTGTGATTCTTAAGATGTAGTACAGTAAAAAAAATTTGGGGGGGGGCGCTAGAATATAATTAATTCTCGAAGTGGGCGGTAGACAAAATAAGTTTGAGAACCTCTGTTCTAGACAATTGATGCTAGGTTCACACCTTCGTTAGGTTTTCTGCTCGGGGGCCCCCCAAACAGAAACATAATCCGGTTAAAAAACCGCATCGCTTTTCTCTCCGCATTTTTCAAGCAGAATGGGGAATGGAATCCGGCAGCGGAGAGCAGGCGCAGGTGTGAACCTATTAAGGTACGTAGAGTATTCTATTCTAGCAGGTGTGAACATAGCCCGACACTATTGGGTTCTCCGTTATTCTAGATCACCAAAGTATTGGTTTTGTCTCATGTTTTTACACTTCTGGGTGTGTTCTTGATATTTGTTAATCACTGTATTTAATATTCATATTATTCTGAATGTGCACAACATATGCATCATATTTCTCGCAGTTTCTTGAGGACCATTACTTGTAATATGACATAATATAATAAGCAAAGGATCAACCAAAGCAACCAAATGGCAGAATGCTTAAAGTGCACCTTCCGTCATAAACAACATTCCATACGTGACTAGTACAGGCGAATAGAAGAAACTTTGTAATACATCTTATTAAGGAGGTCTGTGTTCTGCACCACATAAAGGGGTTGTCTGGGATAAACTGATATTTCTAAACTACCCCCAACACCCCTCTTCCCCCCGACTACCATCTTAATTACTTAGGTTAACAAAAATCTAGATTTACCTAAATTGCTCCATGGCCCAGCCTCCAGGCTGCAATGACAACCCCACCGAAACCCACAATCTTATCTTGGGGTCCGAGTGACGGGTGGTCTTTTCCCTGGACTACTTGGATACCGTGATCCCTATTGATGACAACATTCAGGGGGCTAATCCTTGTGTAACACATCCAAGAGCTGGAAGTGTTACTATACTATTACACACCTCCCAACTTCAAAAGACAAAATATGCGATGTGCATACTGCCCGCAGCAAATTTAGCTCCTCCCACTTCTAAATTGACTCCACCCATTCCGATCAATTTCTCTTTGTGCTCCCCACACATTAACCATAATATTATATGCCCCCACATTATAATGTTCTCCACAAATTGACTCCACAGTATAAAGGCATCCACAGTTTAATGTCCCCCTCTAGTTACCTCCATTTTAATGTTCTCCTCCAGCTAGCCCCGCCAAGGTTTAATGTCCCCTCCATCTGTCTCACTACTGACCTGACCAGAATAGACGTACTGCAGTTAGGTTCATGGTTTCGGTGTATTCTGTAGTTACTATAGGAAGGTTCATGGTCTGGGTGCATTGTGTATTTACTATAGGTAGTGTCAGGGTCTGGGGTTGCTAGGTGGGGGGGGGGGGGGGGGGCATAGACACAAAAGTCCAGTTTCTTTAGTCCAAAACAAAGGTAGAGTTTATTTTCACTCAAAACAAAACGGTGCAGCAATAAAAGGAAACAATACAAAAATAAATCCCTGCCTGACTGGGCTCTAACTAATCATAGAATAGGTGGCCTCACCTAGAATAGCAGAAATCAAAAGCCAGTTGAATAATTCAGGACACAACTCCAAAACCGACCTCTCTGTTTGGCACTCCAGCCAAGCTCTGCCAAAGGGTAGGTGGAGGGGGGTGGAATGACAGGTCCCACTACCAACCTACCTGCCATTCCTAAAAATCCATCCCAGTAACTGGAACTCTGAAATAACCCTCAGCAGACAATAGTTATCTGCTGAGAAATTTTCTTTCTGGAGTTTTCTCATCTCACCGACCTTAGTAGTCTGGGTGAGATGTACACCCCCTCCATTACCTGACCAGCCATCGGCTTACAGTAGGTCCATGGTCTGGGTGTACTCTGTAGTTACTATAGGTAGGTCCATGGTCTTGGTGTATTCTGTAGTTACTATAGGTAGGTCCATGGTCTCGGTGTATTCTGTAGTTACTATGGGTAGGTCCATGGTCGGTGTACTCTGTAGTTACTATAGGTAGGTCCATGGTCTGGGTGTACTCTGTAGTTACTATAGGTAGGTCCATGGTCTGGGTGTATTCTGTAGTTACTATAGGTAGGTCCATGGTCTTGGTGTATTCTGTAGTTACTATAGGTAGGTCCATGGTCTCGGTGTATTCTGTAGTTACTATGGGTAGGTCCATGGTCTCGGTGTACTCTGTAGTTACTATAGGTAGGTCCATGGTCTGGGTATATTCTGTAGTTACTATAGGTAGGTCCATGGTCGGGGTATATTCTGTAGTTACTATAGGTAGGTCCATGGTCGGGGTATATTCTGTAGTTACTATAGGTAGGTCCATGGTCTGGGTGTATTCTGTAGTTACTATAGGTAGGTCCATGGTCTGGGTGTATTCTGTAGTTACTATAGGTAGGTCCATGGTCAGGGTATATTCTCTAGTTACTATAGGTAGGTCCATGGTCTGGGTATATTCTCTAGTTACTATAGGTAGGTCCATGGTCTGGGTGTATTCTGTAGTTACTATAGGTAGGTCCATGGTCGGGGTATATTCTGTAGTTACTATAGGTAGGTCCATGGTCAGGGTATATTCTCTAGTTACTATAGGTAGGTCCATGGTCTGGGTATATTCTCTAGTTACTATAGGTAGGTCCATGGTCTGGGTGTATTCTGTAGTTACTATAGGTAGGTCCATGGTCTGGGTATATTCTGTAGTTACTATAGGTAGGTCCATGGTCTGGGTATATTCTGTAGTTACTATAGGTAGGTCCATGGTCTGGGTGTATTCTGTAGTTACTATAGGTAGGTCCATGGTCTGGGTGTATTCTGTAGTTACTATAGGTAGGTCCATGGTCTGGGTGTACTCTGTAGTTACTATAGGTAGGTCCATGGTCGGGGTGTATTCTGTAGTTACTATAGGTAGGTCCATGGTCGGGGTGTATTCTGTAGTTACTATAGGTAGGTCCATGGTCGGGGTGTATTCTGTAGTTACTATAGGTAGGTCCATGGTCGGGGTGTATTCTGTAGTTACTATAGGTAGGTCCATGGTCGGGGTGTATTCTGTAGTTACTATAGGTAGGTCCATGGTCGGGGTATATTCTGTAGTTACTATAGGTAGGTCCATGGTCTGGGTATATTCTGTAGTTACTATAGGTAGGTCCATGGTCTGGGTATATTCTGTAGTTACTATAGGTAGGTCCATGGTCGGGGTGTATTCTGTAGTTACTATAGGTAGGTCCATGGTCGGGGTGTATTCTGTAGTTACTATAGGTAGGTCCATGGTCTGGGTGTATTCTGTAGTTACTATAGGTAGGTCCATGGTCGGGGTGTACTCTGTAGTTACTATAGGAAGGTCCATGGTCTGGGTATATTCTGTAGTTACTATAGGTAGGTCCATGGTCGGGGTGTATTCTGTAGTTACTATAGGTAGGTCCATGGTCGGGGTGTATTCTGTAGTTACTATAGGTAGGTACATGGTCGGGGTATATTCTGTAGTTACTATAGGTAGGTCCATGGTCGGGGTATATTCTGTAGTTACTATAGGTAGGTCCATGGTCTGGGTATATTCTGTAGTTACTATAGGTAGGTTCATGGTCTGGGTGTATTCTGTAGTTACTATAGGTAGGTCCATGGTCTGGGTATATTCTGTAGTTACTATAGGTAGGTCCATGGTCGGGGTGTATTCTGTAGTTACTATAGGTAGGTCCATGGTCGGGGTGTATTCTGTAGTTACTATAGGTAGGTCCATGGTCTGGGTGTATTCTGTAGTTACTATAGGTAGGTTCATGGTCTGGGTATATTCTGTAGTTACTATAGGTAGGTCCATGGTCGGGGTGTATTCTGTAGTTACTATAGGTAGGTCCATGGTCGGGGTGTATTCTGTAGTTACTATAGGTAGGTCCATGGTCGGGGTGTATTCTGTAGTTACTATAGGTAGGTACATGGTCGGGGTATATTCTGTAGTTACTATAGGTAGGTCCATGGTCTGGGTATATTCTGTAGTTACTATAGGTAGGTCCATGGTCTGGGTATATTCTGTAGTTACTATAGGTAGGTACATGGTCGGGGTATATTCTGTAGTTACTATAGGTAGGTCCATGGTCGGGGTGTATTCTGTAGTTACTATAGGTAGGTCCATGGTCTGGGTATATTCTGTAGTTACTATAGGTAGGTCCATGGTCGGGGTGTATTCTGTAGTTACTATAGGTAGGTACATGGTCGGGGTGTATTCTGTAGTTACTATAGGTAGGTACATGGTCGGGGTATATTCTGTAGTTACTATAGGTAGGTCCATGGTCGGGGTGTACTCTGTAGTTACTATAGGTAGGTCCATGGTCGGGGTGTATTATGTAGTTACTATAGGTAGGTCCATGGTCGGGGTATATTCTGTAGTTACTATAGGTAGGTCCATGGTCGGGGTGTACTCTGTAGTTACTATAGGTAGGTCCATGGTCTGGGTGTATTCTGTAGTTACTATAGGTAGGTCCATGGTCGGGGTGTACTCTGTAGTTACTATAGGAAGGTCCATGGTCTGGGTGTATTCTGTAGTTACTATAGGTAGGTCCATGGTCTGGGTGTATTCTGTAGTTACTATAGGTAGGTACATGGTCTGGGTGTATTCTGTAGTTACTATAGGTAGGTCCATGGTCGGGGTGTACTCTGTAGTTACTATAGGAAGGTCCATGGTCTGGGTGTATTCTGTAGTTACTATAGGTAGGTTCATGGTCGGGGTATATTCTGTAGTTACTATAGGTAGGTACATGGTCGGGGTGTACTCTGTAGTTACTATAGGAAGGTCCATGGTCTGGGTGTATTCTGTAGTTACTATAGGTAGGTCCATGGTCTGGGTGTATTCTGTAGTTACTATAGGTAGGTCCATGGTCTGGGTGTATTCTGTAGTTACTATAGGTAGGTCCATGGTCGGGGTATATTCTGTAGTTACTATAGGTAGGTACATGGTCGGGGTGTACTCTGTAGTTACTATAGGTAGGTCCATGGTCTGGGTGTATTCTGTAGTTACTATAGGTAGGTACATGGTCTGGGTGTATTCTGTAGTTACTATAGGTAGGTCCATGGTCTGGGTGTATTCTGTATACAAACAATGCGTGAAATACAAAAATGATCCAGTCCGCACTCCAGAGATGGCCTTTTACTAAAATTTAACTTTTAATATTCCATGCGTAAAAATGGGTAAATATAGTACAAACAAAACAAAGTGAGAGTGAAGACACAAAAAGTGTTTTAAAATCCCATAATTTGAGAGTTGGCTGACGCGTTTCTGGGTATGCTTTACCCCTTAGTCATAGCCTTCCGTCCTACTAACCTACTAGGTTTTAAATACACAGCTAAGAACTTATAAATACAGATTATGATAGGGAAAATGTGGTAAAAATTACTGACTCCTTTCCAGTTAAAAGATCAAATGCGGATTTCTATCCTATCAATTCGAGAGGGAATAATTACATTCTGTATCAGCAAAAGATTGAGGAGCAGCTAATGAGTTTAGAGAAAAATTGTAGAACTAAAAAAGTAAAACATAATCTTAGTTATAAAGAATTTAGAGCATTACAAGAACTTAAGAATGATAAAGATCTTGTTATCAAAAAAGCTGACAAGGGGGGGGGAGATTGTAATATTAAATAGAACGGATTATGTAGATAGCTGTATGGCTATTCTTCAAGATACCAAAACTTACAAGCCCCTTACCTTTAATCCTACTGAGAAATTCAATAAGGAACTAAAAGTTCTTATACAAGAAGGGGAATCCCTAGGAGTCTTTAATAAAAGAGAGAGTGAATTTTTATATGTCTCTAATCCACAAATCCCTATCCTGTATGGACTCCCTAAACTCCACAAGAGTATTTATCCACCGCCCTTACGTCCGATAATTTCTAGTAGAAACTCGGCAAATGAAAGGATCTCTAGCTGGTTAGACTCCATTCTGCAGCCCTTAGTGAAAAGAACAGGAGGGTATATTAAGGACAGCAAGGAAATACTTAAATGTTTTACAGATTTTCCGTGGAGAAAAGATTTTAGTTGGTTGTCATGTGACATTTGTGCATTGTATCCCAGTATACCACATAAAGAAGCATTAGAAGCTCTGGGCTTCCACTTATATAAGTACAGCACATTCACTGCGCCCGTGTGTGAATATATAATTTCTATTGCAGCTTTTTTGTTGAGCCATAATTATTTTTTGTTTGAACAAAAATATTATTTGCAGATATGTGGGGCACCCATGGGTGCCCCATTTTCACCTTCTTTATCTAATTTGGTGTTAGCGTATTGGGAGGAAACTTCTATTTTTAGTTTATCTAATCCCTTTTCTTCTTTTTTGTTCTGGTATGGGCGCTACATCGACGATATACTCATCGTTTGGGTCGGAGATGTAGCGCCCATACCAGAATTCATTAAATATTTGAATAATAATAAATTAGGTTTGTGTTTTACTTTTGTTCATGATTTGTTTAAAATTAATTTTTTGGATGTTCAGCTCACGGGCGCAGTGGATGAAAAAACTGTTGTTACAACATTATTCAGAAAGCCCTCTTCGGGAAATACAATTTTGAGAGGTAACAGCTGTCATCCTCGACATACGCTCAATAGTATACCAGTAGGTGAATTAATCAGGTGTAAAAGAGCTTGCAGCAGGGAGTCAACCTACATTGAACTTAGTACGGAAACAACTAACAGGTTAAAAGATAGAAGTTATTCGGAGAAAATACTCAATAAAGCCTTGAGTAAGGTGGCACTTAGAGAAAGAATAGAACTATTGGAAGGTAATAAGCGGTCAACTAAGGACGAGTTGGAAGACAAAAAGGTTGTATTTTCTACCCCGTATAGTTTGGAATATAATAAAATAACGGACATTATAAAAAAGAATTTACCTATATTACAAATGGATCCAATTTCCAATGAAATATTAGCAAAGGGTATTCGCTGTGTGGCGAAAAAAGGTAAAACTTTAGGTGACGATCTTTCCCCTAGTTACTTGCCGATTAATATTAAGACCAATCCACACAATGCGGGTTTTTGGGGCTGTCAGAACCCTAAGTGTAAAGTTTGCAAGTATGCATTATTCTCAGGGGAATTCAACAGCAGTGCTTCGGATTTTAAAGTGAAAGTTAAGGCACATCTTAATTGCACTAGTGAAAACGTAATATATTGTATCCGATGCATTACATGTATAAAAGATTACATCGGATGTACCACCCGTAAGTTGAAAATTCGTATAGCTGAACATCTGAGAGATAGCACTAAACTAGGGGTTGAAAATGCATCAGGAGCAGCTCAGCATTTTGTGTCAATTCACAAGGGCAGTTTAGATTCTTTGCGTTTTTTCGCATTGGAGAAGGTCATAGAACTAGTTAGGGGAGGCAATAATAAAAAAGTTCTATTGGAGAAGGAGGCTTTCTATATTTTTAAATTTAATAGTCGGAACCCCCATGGACTGAATTTAAGATCAGATCTAATGTTTATTCATTGAATGCATTGCAATTGTTATATTCTATTACCTTTATTGAACTTAAGGACTGGTATGTTCATTTTTATGTACCGTAATTTCATATTCTATTATCCTTATGTAATCTAAGGACTTGTGCAGCAATAACAAGGCATCATGAGTATGAAGTTCAATTATTAGATGCCGTTATATCTAGCTTAGGTTATGTCCTAATATAAGTGTATAAGATCGGTAAAGGATATATTTTATTGGTCAATCTGGATCTTGTGACCCAGACAACCAATGAATGGAGATGTCTTTTCATTGGCTTGTGGGTATCACGTGACCGCTCCATTCATGAAAAAGAGACTATAGAGGATTACGAGAACATGACGAAGAAGTTGTACCCGTGTGTAATAAGTTCATAAAGATATAAGATCTATAGTTTAATACCGGTTGCATGTGCTTAGGTTAGAGTACTATATAAAAATTGTTAAGGATGAATCAATTTTGGGCATTTCGGTTTAGGTAGATGCTGGGTGTAGTATTTGATAATGACTGATTAGTATATAGATATGGTTCAGGTGCATACAAGGATTTAGCTGTGTATTTAAAACCTAGTAGGTTAGTAGGACGGAAGGCTATGACTAAGGGGTAAAGCATACCCAGAAACGCGTCAGCCAACTCTCAAATTATGGGATTTTAAAACACTTTTTGTGTCTTCACTCTCACTTTGTTTTGTTTGTACTATATTTACCCATTTTTACGCATGGAATATTAAAAGTTAAATTTTAGTAAAAGGCCATCTCAGGAGTGCGGACTGGATCATTTTTGTATTTCACGCATTGTTGATTGTCTCAGGAGTCCGGGATCTTTCTGGCTGTGCACCCTGAAGATTGGACGAACATATGAAGATTCGGTGAGCCACTACTTTATTTCTATTTTTTACTTTTGTATACAAACAATACCTCATGAACCCCCCCACGCAAAATCAATACCCCAGGGATCCAACAGAGACACATGCAGTAGCCTCTCAGAAATGCCAGACGCACACCAAGGAGACATGCCCCCATACTTAGATACTAATAGCACCCCAGGGACCCGTGTCTCCACCCACTTTAAATTGCCAGAAGCGTACCAGGGACCCGTCTCCTATCCATGCCAACAGCACCCAGAGGATCAATGCTCCCCTTAAATGCCAGAAGCACCCCTCCAACCACCTGATGCCAACAGCACCGCCAGAACCCCTTTAGATACCAGAAGCACCATGAAATTGCAGGCCCCCATATTAAGATGCCAAAGACACTCCAGCCCCCTTAGATGTCAGAAGCACCACAAGGAACCCTGTGCCTTCACCTACACCCTTTAAATCCAGCAGCACCTCAAGGATCCTTTCCCCATATCCATGCCAGCAGTGCCCCCCTTAGATGCCAACAGCACTCCAAGGACCCCTACCCCCTTTTCATGCAAGAAGCATGCCAAAGATCTATGCCCCCCCCCCTTAGATGCCAGCAGAACCCCACAGACCCCTCCCTCCCTTAGATGCCAGCAGAACCCCATGGATCCCTGCCCCCCTTAGATATCAGCAGCACCCCACAGACCCCTGCCCCCCTTAGATGCCAGCAGAACCCCATGGATCCCTGCCCCCCTTAGATATCAGCAGCACCCCACAGACCCCTGCCCCCCCTTAGATATCAGCAGCACCCCACAGACCCCTGCCCCCTTAGATGCCCACAGCACTCCAAAGACCACTGTCCTCCCTTTAGATGCCAAGAGAACCCAAAGGACAGCAGCGTCCACGGCGCGAGACTCCCTCCCTTTAGGCCCATTCATTTGCGAATAATCCGGAGCAGAATGCGAATGCCGCGCAGAATGTTCACACGCAAAATGGAAATTCTGCCATGTGAACATGAGCATATTTTTATCAGTCTGAAGGGAACCTGTCAGTTGGTTTTTCTAGTAGTTTGTTAAATTAGCTTTTGTAAGCTCTATAAGGGTCATATTATGCAAAAGTCGAAGTAGAATTACCGTATTCTTCATTTTATATGACACACCTAGGTTTGAAAGACAGAAAATAAGAAAAAAAATATTTTGAACCAATTTCTGGACAACCTCTTTAAGAATAATGTCCCATAGTGGCCTCTCCAAACAATATATTGTCTGATAGTGGCCCTTCTGCACAGTATAATGGCCCATACGGTTTTCACTATGAATTTTCCAAAAATTTGGGGTTTGGATGAAGCAAAATGACCCACATATCATTACACCAGTATCATTTTGTATGAAGATGCCGATCTGACCGCTGAGGCCTGCATTTAGAGTTGTCTTGGTGAACAGAA
The DNA here is from genome assembly GCF_031893055.1 of Leptodactylus fuscus. Taxonomy (NCBI): domain Eukaryota; kingdom Metazoa; phylum Chordata; class Amphibia; order Anura; family Leptodactylidae; genus Leptodactylus; species Leptodactylus fuscus. The sequence goes on along the minus strand of NW_027440693.1, from coordinate 390,611 downwards.
GAGGCCAACTGACCAGCGCTAGAGCTCAGGAGAGGTGAGTAACACTGGTTATTATGTTTAATCCCCTCCCCTGGGCATGTGATCATTAGATTGTGGTGCAGGTGCATGCACAGTACAGCTGGAGGGACTTGTCCCAGACTCAGGACAATACTGTGCTTGACAATGATACGGAGAGTGATCATGCAAAGTTTCTCTAACCAGGAATATAGTTATGTCTCCTCCATAATGTTAATTTATTATTTAAGATCCTAAAACGTTGAAGTTTACAGATTACACACCTGGATCATGACCTGCAGTGGTTGCCTCTCGCCACTCTTGGTGTGGGGCACCCCCTCTGTATCATAGAAGGCAGTGTAACAAGCCATCTGAGGGTCTCTGGACTTCTCTTCAAGGGGAATGACCAATCCTCCTAAATTTATAGTTCTGAAAAAGAGGTCAGAAAACTGGTCAATAAATTATTACATGGGAAAAATTGCTCCAATCATAACACAAATATCTGTATGTACAGTGCTGACCTGTATAATAACGGAAATATAGAGATTATTCAGGGATAGTGTGGAGAGCTGGGACGGTCTCTTTGCAGCGCTGGACGCCTTGGTTCAAATCCAACCAACATCTACATTGAGTTGTGTGTGTGTGTTTCCTCTGTTTCCCTCCCACACTCCAAAGACATACTGATAAGGAATGTAGATTGTGAGCCCTATATGGGACAGTGACTGACAATGTGTGTACAGCGCTACAGAATAGGATGACGCTATACAAGTAATAGAAAGAAATAATGCTGCAGTGCTGGGATAGTTGTGTCTTTCTTCTCTAGGGCCTGGGTCCCTTTGTTTTCACATCCAGCTTTTTGCAGCCAAAACTACTGTAGGAGATTCATAAAAGGGTATGTATGGGTAAAGCCTGGTTCACATCTACGTTCGGTATTCCATTCAGGAAGTCCGCTTGAGAACCTCCCCAACGGAATACCGAACACATTAGAAAGCGGTGAGGAATGAAAGCACATGGACCTCATAGATTATAATGTGGTCCATGTGTTTTCTGCGCGGTGTCCACATGAATGATGCAGAGAGGAAAGTAGTTCTTGAAGTAATTTTCTCTCCACATGATTTGGGCTCTATTGGTAAAGAAACTGACGAAAATCAACAGAAATAAAAGTCCTGCACCGGACGAACATTATTATAGTACATGGGTAGCACAGGTAACTGCTGTTTTAGGTTCCCCGGCAAACCTGGGAACTGTGTGCAAATGTGAACCTAGCCTTAGTAAGCCAGACTACAGCAAGATAAGGTATAATAAAAATATTTGCAGCTCTTCTGCGTTTCCAACCCACCTCTGATTTTAGTTTACAATTGATGATGCAACGCATTGGCACAAAACAATTGGCCAGTAGCAAGTTCCAGGCTAGCCAAGAAGTACCTGGCATGTGGCCGCAGCCCCTTTGTGTGTCCTCACATTCATGCTAGATTCACACCTGCGTTGCGGTTTCTGTTTTTGAGTCTGCTTGGGGACCTGAAAAACAGAAACCCAATCCACTGAAAAGCCGCAGACCCCATAGACTATATCCTGCTTGCAGGACTTTTCTCTCCGCATTTTTCAAGCAGAATGGGGGATGGAATCTCCAAATGGTCATCAAAGGCAGATGTGAACCTAGCCTTAAGGTAAGGGCACATGTTGAGGTTTTCTTGATGCAATTTTGAGGCCAAAACCAGGATTGAAAAATACAGAAGTACTCTTTGTCATTTACAGATTCTCACCTTTAGCTTCAATGCACCAGAATTCTGATTTAAGGTGGTTTACAGGCAAATTATATTGATGACCTATCTTTAGGTTGGGCCATCAATAGCAAATCGGGAAGGGGGAGGGAGGATGGCAGGGAAATCAGCCATTATACAGAGAACACAGCTGGAAGCAGATAGCTCTGTTCTCTGTGTAGTGGCCACACTGAGTTTCTGCAACTCAGGCCCTATATATGTGAATGGGACCTGAACTGCAGTAACGCAGCACTACCACACCACAGAATAAAAGCGCCCTCTGCTTCCTCCGGATCTGTCCTCCATAAAGCTGCTTGTGAGAACAGCTTATCTGCCACTGACCTGATATTGAGGACCTATCCTAAAAACCTGGTGTACATACCTTCAACCTTATGTATTTATGGGTTTTCACCATGGTTTTTCACTACTTCATTGATTCTGGCAGAGTTGGAACGTTCCTAAGAAATCACTGCTGATAGTTTTGGTGCCTGGTATGCTAGTTAGTCTGGGTGTTGTCAGGGGGCAGTGTCAGGCAGGAGCAGACAAGGGGTGTGATTCTGATCTATGACGCTGCCTTCTTCTGCCTGACACCGCCCACCTGACAGTACAGAGACTAAATTCTACAGAGCCTAAATAGCACAGCAGACACCAAAACTAACTGTACTTGTAACTCAGGAATGGCAGAGGCTAGAGAGAAAATTCCAGTTGTGTTGCAATCAGCACAGCACTTTTATGCAACAGCCCACTACGTGGGGCCTTAGCTTAAACATGTCTTTGAGCCAGCAGGGTACATAGATTCTTACATGTATCACCCCGATTGAGTGATTTTGACATTGTTGTTTTCCAGATAATATGCACTTGAATTTCCCATGTGGTTATTCAACATCATATTTGCTCAGTGTGCCCCTGCCTTACATATCTAGCACAATGCACCAGTTCTATCACCCAGCCTGAGCCACTGTGACACATTCGGCACAATTTCTGCTTGTCATATTTAGTTTTATACTTTCTACATTTTAAAGACTCCCTTCATGGTTCTATTTCATCCAAAGCTTGGATTTCCAGGCTGGATCCAACTCAAGGTCATGTGATTGGAACCAGCATCCAAGTCACCCCACCAACTCCTCTCCAATGTTCACTAGTACTACCTGTTTTATAGTGTCTGACAGAATAGATCATCAAAATAGTAGTCAGTCGCCATGATACAGGTAATACTAGTAGTACGAGAGGAGGAGGATGGAGGCCGATGGGTGCCAGCTGCTAGTCCTGATCAAGCCATCACTGCAGGACAAGGGAAAGAGCAGCAGGAACCAGTGGAGGTCCATACCAGGTTCACCAGAATTGTATCATTTACCACATTTATACTTGGGATTGGATAAAAGTAAGCTCAACTACAAGCCCTAAACCAGGGGTCAGCAACCTTCAGCACTCCAGCTGCTGTGAAACTACAACTCCCAGCATGCTCCATTCACTTCCATGAACAACAGAGCAAGTATGCATGCTGGGAGTTGTAGTTTTACAACAGCTGGGGAGCCGAAGGTTGCCGACCCCTGTCCTAGAAAGGTCTATAATGGATGTCTAGAATGAGCTTGTCTTTGAACAACAAACAAAGAATAAGGAGTATTTTCTTAGAAAGAGCAGCCAGACCTTCCAGCAAAATCCAAGGAAAAACATCATAAGTGTGCAGTTTTGCATATATACGAGTTTGTGTGTGTGTGTGTGTGTGTGTGTGTGTGTGTATATGTGTGTATATGTGTGTATGTATACATATACAGTATATATTTATTCTAGATAGATATATTTAATAAACTCTTAAACTTCTAAAAATTTGATGCAGTTATTAATATTGCAGTAAATAATACTAAAGTAAAGCACAATGACACTGCTACATCACGCTGTCGTTATTGTATATCCCTTGCTGGATGATTCAGTTGCTTTCATTCCTGCTCTTTGACATACAATATACAATACCCTCTGCCATGATTATCTGCAAATCCCCAAACATCTGTGCCAAATGTGTGTTAAATGACCCCAATATCATTATCACCTGTAAAAAGGCACAACATCTCCCAAGGGGTGCAGCTAGAGGGACATGTGCATTGGATGATGGGTGTTCGGGAGGCAAGCCACAAACTAATCTGGCCTAGCCAGGGAATTTGGATATAAAGATAGAGCAGAAAATGGAACCTCTGCCTGGGGTGCAGGGACTTGGATACACACTATATGATTTTTCCATTCTGAGCAATAATCTCTCCATGTCCTTCATCATCTGTCTAGGTAAAGGCCTATGGACAAGGATGGCTTCCAGAGCTTGTAACCAGAACCGCAGGATGTCATTTCTTGTAGCCTGAATGGAATGACTGATCTTTGGATTTGATTGATACCAATCTTCATGACGATAACAGAATCCTATAAAGGCCCATCAACATGGCAGGACCCTCCTGACAGGTGTGACACGCACCCCCTCCCCTACCATGAATGGCGTTTACATATCAATGAAACAATATCTCAATATTTATCTGCTAAATGCCACAATATTGCAGGATGGCACCTCAATGACAAGACATTGCCCTAGGCCTGCATATATGGAGGGCAGGATGTCACTAGCACCCAGAGGGTAAATGGAGGAAGTGCTGGGTAGTAATCCCTGGCAGCCTGGCTCACAGGAATGTGCTGGATGACAGCTGAGGCCAGGAGGAAGCGAGACGAAAAGCAAAAACACCCTGGGATTAACCCCTGCCTGCCAGCACTTACTTGGCTCGCACCGCTCCAGGCTTCAGGATCACCTCGATCTTGTACTTGGCTCCGGTTAATAACTTGATGGTTCGGTTCTGGCCGAATCTCTGCCCGTCCACCTTAAAGTAGACCGGGCCGTCATTGGGCTGGATCTTCAGGGAGACGGCGATCTTCACCAGGTTCGGGATCTCCCCCATGTCGGGCAGAAGACGCTGCGGGTGGAGGAGCCGGAGGAGGGAACAGACCTAAAGGATGGAAGAGGCAGCAGAGCCCATTCACTGACAGCACAATGTGAACACAGCCCTGCACTCTAATCCTCGGCCACTGCTGCATTATAATCCAATCTCAGGGAAGGGGGAGGGAAGGAAGGAAGGAAAGATGGCTGAGGATCTCCTCCCTGCACAGACAGGCATCATGTTATCATCTCTATATACTCAGCATCATATATAGCTTGTATCATTATATATATATATATATATATATATATATATATATATATATATATATATATATATATACACTAGAGGGAGGACCCGGCTTCGCACGGGTATATTACATGTTATGTTTGTGTAGTGGCCCCATAAGAATTGCCCAGTTTTGCACTGTTGTATGTTGTATGTGGTTTGTGTGTATGTCCATAAGTGTCATGTGATTATGTGAATCTCATTTTGGATGTCAGTGAAAAACCTGTGATCAGTTGTTATGGATACCTGGAGTAAAGCTGTATCTAATCCTTCCCCGTGTAGTACTGTGTTTAGATGCAAGTGTCTAATCCTTGTTGGTGTGGTACTTTGTGCAGATGCACATATCTAATCCCCCCATGTGATTTTGTGTGAAGAGGCGCGTATCTAATCCTCCAGTAAGTGAAACTGTGTGCAGACGCGCGTATCTAATCCTCCCCATGTGGAACTGTGTGCTGAGACGCGTATCTAATTCTCTGGCATGTGGTACTGTGTGCAGAGGCCTGTATCTAATCCTCCCCTGTGTGGTACTGTGTTCAGATGCACGTATCTAATCCTCCCCTGTGTGGTATTGTGCAAAGAGGCGCATATCTAATCCTACGGCGTGTGGAACTGTGTGTAGACACGCGTGTCCAATCCCCTGGCATGTGGTACTGTGTGTAGACGCGTGTATCTAATCCTCACCCGTGTGATACTGTGTGCTGAGACGCGTATCTAATTCTCTGGCTTGTGGTACTGTGTGCAGAGGCATGTATCTAATCCTCCAAAGTGTGATACTGTGTGCACACACACGTATCTAATCCTCCCCTGTGTGGTATTGTGTGAAGAGGCGCGTATCTAATCCTACTGCATGTGGTACTGTGTGCAGACGCGTGTACCTAATTCTATGGCGTGTACAACTGTGTGCAGACGCACGTATCTAATCCTCTGGAGTGTGGAACTGTGTGTAGACGTGTGTATCTAATCCTACGGCATGTGGTACTCTGTGCAGACGTGTATACCTAATCCTATGGCGTGTACAACTGTGTGCAGATGCGCGTATCTAATCCTCTGGAGTGTGGAACTGTGTGTAGATGCGCGTATCTAATCCTACGGCAAGTGGTACTGTGTGCAGACGCGCGTATCTAATTCTACGGCATGTGGTACTGTGTGCAGACGCGCGTATCTAATCCTACGGCATGTGGTACTGTGTGTAGACGCATGTATCTAATCCTACGGCATGTGGTACTGCGTGCAGACGCGTGTATCTAATCCTATGGCGTGTACAACTGTGTAAACACACGTGTATCTAATCCTCCCCTATGTGGTATTGTGTGAAGAGGTGCGTATCTAATCCAACAGTGTGTGGAACTGTGTGTAGAAGCATGTATCCAATCCCCCGGCATGTGGTACTGTGAGCAGACGCGCGTATATAATCCTATGGCATGTGGTACTGTGTGTGGACGCGCGTATCTAATCCTCCCCCATGTGGTACTGTGTGCTGAGATGCGTATCTAATTCTCTGGCTTGTGGTACTGTGTGCAGAGGCATGTATCTAATCCTCCAAAGTGTGGTACTGTGTGCACACACACGTATCTAATCCTCCCCTGTGTGGTATTGTGTGAAGAGGCGCGTATCTAATCCTTCGGCGTGTGGAACTGTGTGTAGACGCGTGTATCTAATCCTTCTGCATGTGGTACTGTGTGAAGACGCGTGAATCTAATCCTATGGCGTGTACAACTGTGTGAAGACACGTGTATCTAATCCTCCCCTGTGTGGTATTGTGTTAAGAGGTGCGTATCTAATCCTACAGTGTGTGGAACTGTGTGTAGACGCATGTATCCAATCCCCCGGCATGTGGTACTGTGTGCAGACGCGTGTATATAATCCTATGGCATGTGGTACTGTGTGTAGACGCGCGTATCTAATCCTCCCCCATGTGGTACTGTGTGCTGAGACGCGTATCTAATTCTCTGGCTTGTGGTACTGTGTGCAGAGGCATGTATCTAATCCTCCAAAGTGTGGTACTGTGTGCACACACACGTATCTAATCCTCCCCTGTGTGGTATTGTGTGAAGAGGCGCGTATCTAATCCTTCAGCGTGTGGAACTGTGTGTAGACGCGCGTATCTAATCCTACTGCATGTGGTACTGTGTGAAGACGCGTGTATCTAATCCTATGGCGTGTACAACTGTGTGCAGATGCGTGTATCTAATCCTCTGTAGTGTGGAACTGTGTGTAGATGCCTGTATCTAATCCTTCGGTATGTGGAACCGTGTGCAGACGTACGTATCAAATCCTTCAGTGTGTGGAACTGTGTGCAGAAGTGCGTATTTAATTCTCTGGTTTGTGGGACTGTGTGCAGACGCGTGTATCTAATCCTCTGGTGTGTGATACTGTGTGCTGATCGGTGTATCTAATCCTCTGATGCGTGTATCTCAGTTTGGATATCAGTGTTGTATTGTGTATGTGGAGTGACCGTGTGTATTACAATTGGAATATGAGTGAAAGTCTTGCAGGTTTGTATTGGCTAAGGGGGGGGGGCACTGTGTTTGGAATGCTGTATCTCAGCAACGGTACGTCCGAGCGAGTTGGAGTCTCGTCTTAAACCTTCCCGGATACCTGAAGTATCTCTGTACCAAATTTGGTGAAGATCGGTCCAGTCGTTTGGTTCGCATTAGAGCACAGACAGACAGACAGACAGACAGAAATTCATTTTTATAATATAGGGAGATATATATATCTGTATTTACAAATGTCACTGGTTACACGTAGTGTATATACACACACATTGTATCATTACATCTATTTCTGTATGTACACCTGTTGTCTGGTTACACTGTATCATATATATATTCTCTATATACTCTATCATTACATATACTGTACATGTATATATCTCTATTTTCACCTGGTTACACTGCATCATAGATAGATAGATAGGAGATAGATATATGATACAGTGTAACCAGACAACAGGTGTACATACAGAAATAGATGTAATGATACAATGTGTGTGTATATACACTACGTGTATTACGTGATTAGATAGATAGATAGATAGATAGATAGATAGATAGATAGGAGATAGATAGATAGTAGATAGATAGATAGATAGATAGATAGATAGATAGATAGATAGATAGGAGATAGATAGATAGATAGGAGATAGATAGATAGGAGATAGATAGATAGATAGATAGATAGGAGATAGATAGATAGATAGATAGATAGATAGATAGATAGGAGATAGATAGATAGATAGATAGATAGATAGATAGATAGGAGATAGATAGATAGATAAATAGATAGGAGATAGATAGATAGATAGGAGATAGATAGATAGATAGGAGATAGATAGATAGATAGATAGATAGATAGATAGATAAGGAGATAGATAGATAGATAGATAGATAGATAGATAGATAGGAGATAGATAGATAGATAGATAGATAGGAGATAGATAGATAGATAATAGATAGATAGATCGATAGGAGATAGATAGATAGATAAGAGATAGATAGATAGATAGATAGATAGGAGGGAGATACATAGATAGATAGATAGATAGATAGATAGATAGATAGATAGATAGATAGGAGCTATATAGATAGATAGATACAGTCCTATGAAAAAGTTTGGGCACCCCTATTAATCTTAATCATTTTTAGTTCTAAATATTTTGGTATTTGCAGCAAGTTCAGTTAAGTTAGATGGTCGCCGAGCATGGACAGCCCGCTTCAAATCATCCCACAGATGTTCAATGATATTCAGGTCTGGGGACTGGGATGGCCATTCCAGAACATTGTAATTGTTCCTCTGCATGAATGCCTGAGGATTTGGAGCAGTGTTTTGGATCATTGTCTTGCTGAAATCTCCATCCCCGGCGTAACTTCAACTTCGTCACTGATTCTTGAACATTATTCTCAAGAATCTGCTGATACTGAGTGGAATCCATGCGACTCTCAACTTTAACAAGATTCCCGGTGCCGGCATTGGCCACACAGCCCCAAAGCATGATGGAACCTCCACCAAATCTTACAGTGGGTAGCATGTGTTTTTCTTGGAATGCTGTTTCTTTTTGGACGCCATGCATAACGCCTTTTTTTATAACCAAACAACTCAATTTTTGTTTCCAAAATGAAGCTGCCTTGTCCAAATGTGCTTTTTCATACCTCAGGCAACTCTATTTGTGGCGTACGTGCAGAAACAGCTTCTTTCTCATCACTCTCCCATACAGCTTCTCCTTGTGCAAAGTGCGCTGTATAGTTGACCGATGCACAGTGACACCATCTGCAGCAAGATGCTGCTGTAGCTCTTTGGAGGTGTCTGTGGATTGTCCTTGACTGTTCTCACCATTCTTCTTCTCTGCCTTTCTGATATTTTTCTTGGCCTGCCACTTCTGGGCTTAACAAGAACTGTCCCTGTGGTCTTCCATTTCCTTACTATGTTCCTCACAGTGGAAACTGACAGGTTAAATCTCTGAGACAACGTTTTGTATCCTTCCCCTGAACAACTATGTTGAACAATCTTTGTTTTCAGATCATTTGAGAGCGGGCTGTCCATGTTCGGCGACCATCAAACTTAACTGAACTTGAATTGTTTTGTAGAAAGAAATGGTCCAAAATCCCTTCATCCAGGATCCAGGAACTGATTAAAAGCTACAGGAAGCGACTAGAGGCTGTTATCTCTGCAAAAGGAGGATGTACTAAATATTAATGTCACTTTTCTGTTGAGGTGCCCATATTTTTGCACCGGTCAAATTTTGGTTTAATGCATATTGCGCATTTTCTGTTAGTACAATAAACCTCATTTCAATCCTGAAATATTACTGTGTCCATCAGTTATTAGATATATCAAACTGAAATGGCTGCTGCAAATACCAAAATATTTAGAACTAAAAATGATTAAGATTAATAGGGGTGCCCAAACTTTTTCATAGGACTGTAGATAGATAGATAGATAGATAGATAGATAGATAGATAGATAGGAGATAGATAGATAGATAGATAGATAGATAGATAGGAGATAGATAGATAGATAGATAGATAGATAGATAGATAGATAGGAGATAGATAGATAGATAGATAGATAGATAGATAGATAGATAGATAGATAAGGAGATAGATAGATAGATAGATAGATAGATAGATAGATAGATAGGAGATAGATAGATAGATAGGAGATAGATGATAGATAGATAGATAGATAGATAGATGATAGATAGGAGATAGATAGATAGATAGATAGATAGATAGATAGATAGATAGAGAGATAGATAGATAGGAGAGAGATAGATAGATAGATAGGAGATAGATAGATAGATAGATAGATAGATAGATAGATAGGAGATAGATAGATAGGAGATAGATGATAGATAGATAGATAGATAGATAGGAGATAGATAGATAGATAGATAGATAGATAGATAGGAGATAGATAGATAGGAGATAGATAGATAGATAGATAGATAGATAGATGATAGATAGATAGGAGATAGATAGATAGATAGAGAGATAGATAGATAGGAGAGAGATAGATAGATAGGAGATAGATAGATAGATAGATAGATAGATAGATAGATAGATAGGAGATAGATAGATAGATAGATAGATAGATAGATAGATAGATAGATAGGAGATAGATAGATAGGAGATAGATGATAGATAGATAGATAGATAGATAGGAGATAGATAGATAGATAGATAGATAGATAGATAGATAGATAGATAGGAGATAGATAGATAGATAGGAGATAGATAGATAGATAGATAGATAGATAGGAGATAGATAGATAGGAGATAGATAGTAGATAGATAGATAGATAGATAGATAGATAGATAGATAGATTTACATCTGTGTCTGGTTACACTGTATATCATATATATATATATATATATATATATATACAGTGATCATCTATCAGTCAGTCGACATGGCTATTAGATGGTTATAGATTCGTAACTTATAAAAGGTATATTTTAGTATTTTGGGCATTAGCTTATTGTTTATGACAGTGGTACACATTCCAAAAATGTTGCGTGTAGGTTCGATTTATGTATTTTTCTATCTACTAGTCTCTGCCCACGACTTTGTCTGCGTGTTGTTGGCGTCGATGATCCGCCTATATTCAGCAAATTGCTGCTGTTGATGGTTTGCCTGCTCCGGCGTTTCGGCAGCTCTCAAGCTGTCCTTTTGCTGAACTTGTTTCTTGCATCATGCCTGTGATTGTTTCGGCATCTCAGCAGCTCGCTGAGATGCCATATAATGAGCGTGTTGTTGGTGTTGATGATGCACCTACTCCGGCGTTTCGGCAGCTGTCAAGCTGGACTGCCACTGAACTCATTCCTTGCACTGTGCCTATGATTATTCTGGTATCTCAGCAGCTCGCTGGGACACCATATAATTAGTGTGTTGTTTGTGTCGATGATCTCTCTCAGCTCTGCTCGAGGAGAACTCTGCGACTTCTGGCTCCTTCATAGCTCTCATTGTTTTAGAATTTTGCAACATATTAGATTTTCTTTTTCCCGGCATGTTTAAAAGTAGCAAACTGCCAATTTAGATTAAAGGTGTTTTCCCGTCCAGTGTGTCAGCACTGCCTGGAGCAGATCAGATAATATCACAGCAAAAATAGAAATAATGTGTGCACTCACCCAAGGCATCATTAAAATTTTTCAGGCTTTATTCCACTTCATTAAAAGCAACAGCGGGAGAGAGGCATGCAGAGATGAAAAACAGCAGCGACGATCGTTTCGCACCTCTCAGGTGCTTTTTCAAGCAGAGGAGGGGTTTGCTTTCTAGAGGGTGTGTTTGTAGTCTGATAGTTCCCTTTATTGGATGAGCACCCTGTATTCAAATTTTTAACCATTTAATGACCTGTAGAACTGTGATTTGAATGTATGTATATAAGGTCTGTTTGCATGTTTATTTGTGTTCATACTAAGCTTGAAAAAGCACCTGAGAGGTGCAAAATGATCATTGCTGCTGCTTTCATCTCTGCATGCCTCTCTCCCACTGTTGCTTTTAATGAAGTGGAACAAAGCCTGAAAAGTTTTAATGACGCCTTGGGTGAGTGCACACATTATTTCTATTTTTTCTGTGGACTTGTGTGCTATTTATCTATTTATCGAGTGAGCACCACCCGAATTAGGCTTTGTTACACCCGACCACATGGTATATACATTTTTTCCTCCTGACATGCCTGCCACTATATAGTGTTTTTTACAGTGCCACCTCTACTGTTTCTGAGTGTGTTAGATCAGATAATATGCAAATGCATGTACACAATCCACTGAGGGTTAGCTGTGTGTTTACACAGAGAGATAACAGACCTGGCTTTATCAGCTGCTGCCAAGAGCAGTTTAATATAGTATATGAACATATATTCATAACACTTGTGAAGCCATGTCATTTACCGGGATAAAAAGTTGCCTACGTGTTAATTGAGGTTACAAACGATCTCTGTGCCAAATTTCATCCAAATCCATTCATCTGGTTTTGCGTGATTGAGGAAAAAACATCCAAACATCCAAATCCACACATATTATTAGGATTAGGATCTATTAGTCTGCCTATCTGTCCTTATATCTCTCCATCCAGGACCTAACTAAAGGGGCAGCAGAGGCAGCAGTCACTATCAGTCCCTGGACTCTGAGGTGGCACCAGAAGTCCCTCTCGCAGATGAAATATACCACCATTCTAAATGGTACAAGGTAGGTAGGGGGCTATTTACAAATTATGCACTGAGGCTCAGGAACTTCAAGTTACTCCTCCATATATAAGCTTTTGGACATTGTAAAGAGTGGGTTACCTTGGGGGGCAGCGCCGCACCTCCCATGAGGCGACCTGAAGCGAGCGCTTCAGGCGGCACTATGCCAGGGCGGCATTTTTGGTTACCTAAGCCAGTCCAGGACAAACTGTCCTGGACTGGCGTAGCACCGAGCGGTGGTTTGGGGAGGCCACTGGAGCAGCGCTGCTCCAGTGGCCTCCTCTCACGCTCAGGCAGAGAGCAGGACGTCTCCGTGCCTGCTCTCTGCCGGCGAACGGTGCTAAGCCCCGCCCCTGCACTTCACCACGCCCCCTCCGCTCCGCCACACCCCCTCCGCTCCACCCCCTCCTCCCGGCGCGGGGGGGGGGGGGCTTTCTGTAGTTCGCCTCGGACGGCGAAAGGGGCAGGTTCGTCCCTGCTTGGGGGACCCCCTTACGTAAGCCGAAACAGAAAGTCCTCCCGCGGCGTCTACGTACCAAATGACGAGCCAGAGTACTCCGTGTGAACCCGGCCTTACTCCACAACACTCTCTGCGCCTTGAGTCCATTGCGGGAGAAATGTGCATTATAAATGTTTGCCTTTGACACTGGTGTTTTGTGTTGAAAAGAAGCCTTTGGGCCCACTAAGGGTCAAGGACAATTATTATCTTTATACCCTTGTTGAGTTTTGTACTGGTGTCTAGACTACACCAAGGGACCATGAGGATCTACTGAAGTCAATCAATATCATGTAATTCATCAGCCTTAAACTGGCAGTGTGAACTGATCTTAATGATTATAGATGGGTAACCTCTCAAGATTTGTGTTCAGGTGGCTCAGGTCTCTGGATTGTTTCAGGTTGAACAAGTTCAATATGAGCCACAGCTTAAAATGGCTGATAACATAGTGTAGAATACTGTCTTAGGGCTCCTAAGCATGGTGGCTCAGTGGTTAGCACTGTAGCCTTGCAGCGCTGGAGTCCTGGGTTTGAATCCTGCCAAGGAAAACATCTGTAAGGAGTTTGTATGTTCTCCCTGTCTTTGCGTGGGTTTCCTCCCACACACCAAAGACATACTGATAGGGAATTTAGAATGTGAGCCCTATATGGGACAGTGACTGTAAATGTCTGTAAAGCGCTGCAGAATATGATGGCGCTATATAAGTATAATGAATAAATAATAGTCCTGACAGTGTCATACACTATGTATTATAGATATATATAGTCCTAGGAGTCCGGACAGTGTCATACACTATGTATTATAGATATATATAGTCCTAGGAGTCCTGACAGTGTCATACACTATGTATTATAGATATATATAGTCCTAGGAGCCCTGACAGTGTCATACACTATGTATTATAGATATATATAGTCCTAGGAGCCCTGACAGTGTCATACACTATGTATTATAGATATATATAGTCCTAGGAGTCCTGACAGTGTCATACACTATGTATTATATATATATATAGTCCTAGGAGTCCTGACAGTGTCATACACTATGTATTATAGATATATATAGTCCTAGGAGTCCTGACAGTGTCATACACTATGTATTATAGATATATATAGTCCTAGGAGCCCTGACAGTGTCATACACTATGTATTATAGATATATATAGTCCTAGGAGCCCTGACAGTGTCATACACTATGTATTATAGATATATATAGTCCTAGGAGTCCTGACAGTGTCATACACTATGTACTATACACTCACCGGCCACTTTATTAGGTACACCATGCTAGTAACGGGTTGGACCCCCTTTTGCCTTCAGAACTGCCTCAATTCTTCGTGGCATAGATACAACAAGGTGCTGGAAGCATTCCTCAGAGATTTTGCTCCATATTGACATGATGGCATCACACAGTTGCAGTCGCAGATTTGTCGGCTGCACATCCATGATGCGAATCTCCCGTTCCACCACATCCCAAAGATGCTCCTCTATTGGATTGAGATCTGGTGGCTGTGGAGGCCATTGGAGTACAGTGAACTCATTGTCATGTTCAAGAAACCAGTCTGAGATGATTCCAGCTTTATGACATGGCATTGCATTATCCTGCTGAAAGTAGCCATCAGATGTTGGGTACATTGTGGTCATAAAGGGATGGACATGGTCAGCAACAATACTCAGGTAGGCTTTGGCGTTGCAACGATGCTCAATTGGTACCAAGGGGCCCAAAGAGTGCCAAGAAAATATTCCCCACACCATGACACCACCACCACCAGCCTGAACCGTTACCGATACAAGGCAGGATGGATCCATGCTTTCATGTTGTTGACGCCAAATTCTGACCCTACCATCCGAATGTCGCAGCAGAAATCGAGACTCATCAGACCAGGCAACGTTTTTCCAATCTTCAATTGTCCAATTTCGATGAGCTTGTGCAAATTGTAGCCTCAGTTTCCTGTTCTTAGCTGAAAGGAGTGGCACCCGGTGTGGTCTTCTGCTGCTGTAGCCCATCTGTAGCCTCAAAGTTGGACGTACTGTGCGGCGTTCAGAGATGCTCTTCTGGCTACCTTGGTTGTAACGGGTGGCTATTTGAGTCACTGTTGCCTTTCTATCAGCTCGAACCAGTCTGGCCATTCTCCTCTGACCTCTGGCATCAACAACGCATTTCCACCCCCCACAGAACTGCCGCTCACTGGATGTTTTTTCTTTTTCGGACCATTCTCTGTAAACCCTAGAGATGGTTGTGCGTGAAAATCCCAGTAGATCAGCAGTTTCTGAAATACTCAGACCAGCCCTTCTGGCACCAACAACCATGCCACGTTCAAAGGCACTCAAATCACCTTTCTTCCCCCCCATACTGATGCTCGGTTTAAACTGCAGGAGATTGTCTTGACCATGTCTACATGCCTAAATGCACTGAGTTGCCGCCATGTGATTGGCTGATTAGAAATTAAGTGTTAACGAGCAGTTGGACAGGTGTACCTAATAAAGTGGCCGGTGAGTGTAGATATATATAGTCCTAGGAGTCCTGACAGTGTCATACACTATGTATTATAGATATATATATAGTCCTAGGAGCCCTGACAGTGTCATACACTATGTATTATAGATATATATAGTCCTAGGAGCCCTGACAGTGTCATACACTATGTATTATAGATATATATAGTCCTAGGAGCCCTGACAGTGTCATACACTATGTATTATAGATATATATAGTCCTAGGAGCCCTGACAGTGTCATACACTATGTATTACAGATATATATAGTCCTAGGAGCCCTGACTGTGTCATACACTATGTATTATAGATATATATAGTCCTAGGAGCCCTGACAGTGTCATACACTATGTATTATAGATATATACAGTCCTTGGAGCCCTGACAGTGTTATACACTATGTATTATAGATATATATAGTCCTAGGAGTCCTGACAGTGCCATACACTATGTATTATAGATATATATAGACCTAGGAGTCCTGACAGTGTCATACACTATGTATTATAGATATATATAGACCTAGGAGTCCTGACAGTGTCATACACTATGTATTATAGATATATATAGTCCTAGGAGTCCTGACAGTGCCATACACTATGTATTATAGATATATACAGTCCTAGGAGCCCTGACAGTGTCATACACTATGTATTATAGATATATACAGTCCTAGGAGTCCTGACAGTGTCATACACTATGCTTTATATATATATATATATATAGTCCTAGGAGTCCTGACAGTGTCATACACTATGCTTTATAGATATATATAGTCCTAGGAGTCCTGACAGTGTCATACACTATGCTTTATAGATATATATAGTCCTAGGAGCCCTGACAGTGTCATACACTATGCATTATAGATATATATAGTCCTAGGAGCCCTGACAGTGTCATACACTATGTATTATAGATATATATAGTCCTAGGAGTCCTGACAGTGTCATACACTATGTATTATAGATATATATAGTCCTAGGAGTCCTGACAGTGTCATACACTATGTATTATAGATATATATAGTCCTAGGAGTCCTGACAGTGTCATACACTATGTATTATAGATATATATAGTCCTAGGAGTCCTGACAGTGTCATACACTATGTATTATAGATATATATAGTCCTAGGAGCCCTGACAGTGTCATACACTATGTATTATAGATATATATAGTCCTAGGAGCCCTGACAGTGTCATACACTATGTATTATAGATATATAGTCCTAGGAGCCCTGACAGTGTCATACACTATGTATTATAAATATATTGTCCTAGGAGCCCTGACAGTGTCATACACTATGTATTATAGATATATATAGTCCTCAGAGTCCTGACAGTGTCATACACTATGTATTATAGATATATATAGTCCTAGGAGCCCTGACAGTGTCATACACTATGTATTATAGATATATATAGTCCTAGGAGTCCTGACAGTGTCATACACTATGTATTATAGATATATATAGTCCTAGGAGCCCTGACAGTGTCATACACTATGTATTATAGATATATATAGTCCTAGGAGCCCTGACAGTGTCATACACTATTCTTTATAGGTTCTTACCAGCCCTGACAGTGTTCTACATAACACCATGCGGTCTTTTTCACTATTATGTGAATAACACCTTACCAAGTCTATTTTATAACCTGCAGAAGGTTTAAAGGGGTTTTCCAGGCAAATTTTTTTTAAAGTCTGTTGTTGCTATTAATAGGTTAATAAATGCACCCAAATACCTTTAAGGGTGCATTCACACAATGTAAAATGGAGCGTGATCTGGCTTGTATACGGCGTGTCAGAGTTTGAGTGCTCAAAAAGATCCCATTGATTTCAATGGAAGTTACGAGCATATACGTCGCCTTATTTTGCGCCCGGCCGCTCCTGGCATCTTCTGCATTTGTTTAGATGAGCATCTTTGTGTTTTCCTCCATCTACTATTATGTCTTTGGCCTCATTCAGAGTTGACTCACACCACCTCCCTCTCTCACTCCCTAACCTCCCTTTCTAACTCACACCCCCTTGCTTTTTTCCATAGTTAGCCCACCCATTGCAAGCCCTTCCTAACCAACTCGAACCCACCCCCCCACCCCAAAATACTTACCTGTCTTCCATTCCAGACCTTCTGGTCACAGGAAGTCGCTTCTTCTTGGCCATGCCTGCGCAAAAGAGCTGAGGTGACTAGAAGAAAAGACCTTCCATGCCCAGAAGGTCAGGACTGGAAGACAGGTAAGTATGATGGGGTGGAGGGGGGTGGTTTAGTATGTGTGATGTTCTGTTACCTAAAATCGGAAAATGTGCCTAGGCCAATCACATGACTGCCCCATCGAACTAGGTAAATCAAGATTTTTGGTACATTAAACTATTAAGAAGGTAGGCATTGTGTGTGTGTGTGGGGGGGTATTTTAGATTAACAATACCAATTTATCTAGGACAACTACTTTAAGTCAGGGTACAAAAATATAATTGATGCAATACAATGTGTATAGTCTGTTAGCACGCTGAGCTTCCGGGACATCTAGCAATCAACAATTGTTGAAACTTATTATATTCTTCCCCACACTCAGCCTTCAAAAGTGGAATAAGTGGCTTAAAAATGTAAAAAGCTGCAAAATTGTTGTGCAAATAAACCCACAAAACCCTGACGTGCAGGGCTTCATAAATCACCCCCAGATGGTCAGCTACCTAAGGCCACATTCACATTTTTTTTAATGTAGATTGTGAGTCTCACAATGTACATTTTTTCCTATCAGTATGTCTTTGGAATATGGGATGGAAATCCATGGAAACACGGGGAGAACATACAAACTCCTTGCAGATTTTTTGCCCTCGGCGGGATTTGAACACGAGGACTCCAGCGCTGCCACCGTGTGGCCCGGCCACGTTCACATTTGTGTACTCTGCTTAGCACATTGTGGCTGAAAAATACATTTATTGACATTGTCTGTGTTGTCACTGAATGAATAATATATTACAACATTCAGCAGTTACAATGTAGTAATGATATGGACAATACATGGCATGAAGTTGTGCGCTGTGTACAGAGCAGAGCTGTTTGCCCTCAGGGCATTAGTTACAGCAATTACTAGAACTACATTTCTGACAGTTTTTATATACTACAGAGGCTTCTTTATGATTTCTAATTATGTCTGACTATAATGAAAGTTATTCTTTACTGACTCTTAATAGCAAGTCAGATTCTATTTGTTTAGTCAGTTGGCTATTAATACTAGTGTATATATACAGAATGGACATGAGATTAGGAGGGAGTGGGGTAGTCGCAGTGGGCGTCTTTGACCCGAATACTCCAAATTGTTAATTTTTTAACTAAACCAAACAAATGGGGATTATTCTTGGAAGGTGAGTATTACTTTTTTTATTATTATTTTTAACACCTCCCTTGGGTCTCCACCAGTGGCGTAACTATGAATGGCGGGGCCCCATGGTGAGCTATTGACATGGACACCCCCCCCCCCGACCGACACCGACGCCGAAGACCTTTCTGCGCGCTCTATAGTGGCCCATAGTGGCCCCTGCACACAGTATTATGTCCCATAGTGGCCCCTGCACACAGTATTATGTCCCATAGTGGCCCCTGCACACAGTATTATGTCCCATAGTGGCCCCTGCACACAGTATTATGTCCCATAGTGGCCCCTGCACACAGTATAATGTCTCATAGTGTCCCCTGCACACAGTATTATGTCCCATAGTGACCCCTGCACACAGTATTATCCCCCATAGTGGCCCCTGCACACAGTATTATGTCCCATAGTGACCCCTGCACACAGTATTATGTCTCATAGTGTCCCCTGCACACAGTATTATCCCCCATAGTGGCCCCTGCACACAGTATTATGTCCCATAGTGGCCCCTGCACACAGTATTATGTCCCATAGTGACCCCTGCACACAGTATTATGTCTCATAGTGTCCCCTGCACACAGTATTATGTCCCATAGTGACCCCTGCACACAGTATTATCCCCCATAGTGGCCCCTGCACACAGTATTATGTCCCATAGTGGCCCCTGCACACAGTATTATGTCCCATAGTGTCCCCTGCACACAGTATTATGTCCCATAGTGGCCCCTGCACACAGTATAATGTCTCATAGTGTCCCCTGCACACAGTATTATGTCCCATAGTGGCCCCTGCACACAGTATAATGTCTCATAGTGTCCCCTGCACACAGTATTATGTCCCATAGTGGCCCCTGCACACAGTATTATACCCCATAGTGGCCCCTGCACACAGTATTATGTCCCATAGTGACCCCTGCACACAGTATTATCCCCCATAGTGGCCCCTGCACACAGTATTATGCCCCATAGTGGCCCCTGCACACAGTATTATCCCCCATAGTGGCCCCTGCACACAGTATTATCCCCCATAGTGACCCCTGCACACAGTATTATCCCCCATAGTGGCCCCTGCACACAGTATTATGTCCCATAGTGACCCCTGCACACAGTATTATGTCTCATAGTGTCCCCTGCACACAGTATTATCCCCCATAGTGTCCCCTGCACACAGTATTATGTCCCATAGTGTCCCCTGCACACAGTATTATGTCCCATAGTGGCCCCTGCACACAGTATTATGTCCCATAGTGGCCCCTGCACACAGTATTATCCCCCATAGTGTCCCCTGCACACAGTATTATGTCTCATAGTGTCCCCTGCACACAGTATTATCCCCCATAGTGTCCCCTGCACACAGTATTATGTCCCATAGTGGCCCCTGCACACAGTATTATCCCCCATAGTGGCCCCTGCACACAGTATTATCCCCCATAGTGTCCCCTGCACACAGTATTATGTCCCATAGTGGCCCCTGCACACAGTATTATCCCCCATAGTGGCCCCTGCACACAGTATTATGTCCCATAGTGTCCCCTGCACACAGTATTATGTCCCATAGTGGCCCCTGCACACAGTATTATCCCCCATAGTGGCCCCTGCACACAGTATTATGTCCCATAGTGTCCCCTGCACACAGTATTATGTCCCATAGTGACCCCTGCACACAGTATTATGTCCCATAGTGGCCCCTGCACACAGTATTATATCCCATAGTGATCCCTGCACACAGTATTATCCCCCATAGTGGCCCCTGCACACAGTATTATGTCCCATAGTGGCCCCTGCACACAGTATTATGTCCCATAGTGGCCCCTGCACACAGTATTATCCCCCATAGTGGCCCCTGCACACAGTATTATGTCCCATAGTGCCCCCTGCACACAGTATTATCCCCCATAGTGACCCCTGCACACAGTATTATGTCCCATAGTGGCCCCTGCACACAGTATTATGTCCCATAGTGACCCCTGCACACAGTATTATCCCCCATAGTGGCCCCTGCACACAGTATTATGTCCCATAGTGGCCCCTGCACACAGTATTATGTCCCATAGTGACCCCTGCACACAGTATCAAGTCCCATAGTGGCCCCTGCACACAGTATTATGTCCCATAGTGTCCCCTGCACACAGTATTATGTCTCATAGTGGCCCCTGCACACAGTATTATGTCCCATAGTGGCCCCTGCACACAGTATTATGTCTCATAGTGTCCCCTGCACACAGTATTATGTCCCATAGTGACCCCTGCACACAGTATTATCCCCCATAGTGGCCCCTGCACACAGTATTATGTCCCATAGTGGCCCCTGCACACAGTATTATGTCCCATAGTGGCCCCTGCACACAGTATTATGTCCCATAGTGGCCCCTGCACACAGTTTTATGTCCCATAGTGGCCCCTGCACACAGTATTATGTCCCATAGTGGCCACTGCACACAGTATTATGTCCCATAGTGGCCCCTGCACACAGTATTATGTCCCATAGTGGCCCCTGCACACAGTATTATGTCCCATAGTGGCCCCTGCACACAGTATTATCCCCGATAGTGACCCCTGCACACAGTATTATCCCCCATAGTGGCCCCTGCACACAGTATTATGCCCCATAGTGGCCCCTGCACACAGTATTATCCCCATAGTGGCCCCTGCACACAGTATTATGTCTCATAGTGGCCCCTGCACACAGTATTATGCCCCATAGTGGCCCCTGCACACAGTATTATCCCCATAGTGGCCCCTGCACACAGTATTATGTCTCATAGTGGCCCCTGCACACAGTATTATGTCCCATAGTGGCTCCTGCACACAGTATTATACCCCATAGTGGCCCCTGCACACAGTATAATACCCCATAGTGGCCCCTGCACACAGTATTATGCCCCATAGTGGCCCCTGCACACAGTATTATGTCCCATAGTGGCCCCTGAACACAGTATTATCCCCCATAGTGGCCCCTGCACACAGTATTATGTCCCATAGTGGCCCCTGCACACAGTATTATGTCCCATAGTGGCCCCTGCACACAGTATTATCCTCCATAGTGGTCCCTGCACACAGTATTATGTCCCATAGTGGCCCCTGCACACAGTATTATGTCCCATAGTGGCCCCTGCACACAGTATTATGTCCCATAGTGGCCCCTGCACACAGTATTATATCCCATAGTGATCCCTGCACACAGTATTATCCCCCATAGTGGCCCCTGCACACAGTATTATGTCCCATAGTGGCCCCTGTACACAGTATTATGCCCCATAGTGGCCCCGGCACACAGTATTATCCCCCATAGTGGCCCCTGCACACAGTATTATGTCCCATAGTGGCCCCTGCACACAGTATTATGTCCCATAGTGACCCCTGCACACAGTATTATACCCCATAGTGGCCCCTGCACACAGTATTATGTCCCATAGTGGCCCCTGTACACAGTATTATGCCCCATAGTGGCCCCGGCACACAGTATTATGTCCCATAGTGACCCCTGCACACAGTATTATGCCCCATAGTGGCCCCTGCACACAGTATTATGCCCCATAGTGACCCCTGCACACAGTATTATACCCCATAGTGGCCCCTGCACACAGTATTATGTCCCATAGTGGCCCCTGTACACAGTATTATGCCCCATAGTGGCCCCGGCACACAGTATTATGTCCCATAGTGACCCCTGCACACAGTATTATACCCCATAGTGGCCCCTGCACACAGTATTATACCCCATAGTGGCCCCTGTACACAGTATTATGTCCCATAGTGGCCCCTGCACACATTATTATCCCCCATAGTGGCCCCTGCACACAGTATTATCCCCCATAGTGGCCCCTGCACACAGTATTATGTCCCATAGTGGCCCCTGCACACAGTATTATGTCCCATAGTGGCCCCTGCACACAGTATTATGTCCCATAGTGGCCCCTGCACACAGTATTATGTCCCATAGTGGCCCCTGCACACAGTATTATCCCCCATAGTGACCCCTGCACACAGTATTATCCCCCATAGTGACCCCTGCACACAGTATTATGTCCCATAGTGGCCCCTGCACAGTATTATGCCCTATAGTGGCCTCTGCACACAGTATTATGTCCCATAGTGGCCCCTGCACACAGTATTATGCCCCATAGTGGCCCCTGCACACAGTATTATACCCCATAGTGGCCCCTGCACACAGTATTATCCCCCATAGTGGCCCCTGCACACAGTATTATGCCCCATAGTGGCCCCTGCACACAGTATTATGCCCCATAGTGGCTCCTGCACACAGTATTATGTCCCATAGTGGCCCCTGCACACAGTATTATGCCCCATAGTGGCCCCTGCACACAGTATTATGTCCCATAGTGGCCCCTGCACACAGTATTATGTCCCATAGTGGCCCCGGCACACAGTATTATGTCCCATAGTGGCCCCTGCACACAGTATTATGTCCCATAGTGGCCCCTGTACACAGTATTATCCCCCATAGTGGCCCCTGCACACAGTATTATGTCCCATAGTGGCCCCGGCACACAGTATTATGTCCCATAGTAACCCCTGCACACAGTATTATCCCCCATAGTGGCCCCTGCACACAGTATTATGTCCCATAGTGGCCCCTGCACACAGTATTATCCCCCATAGTGACCCCTGCACACAGTATTATGTCCCATAGTGGCCCCTGCACACAGTATTATGCCCCATAGTGGCCCCTGCACACAGTAATATGTCCCATAGTGGCCCCTGCACACAGTATTATGTCCCATAGTGGCCCCTGCACACAGTATTATGTCCCATAGTAACCCCTGCACACAGTATTATCCCCCATAGTGGCCCCTGCACACAGTATTATGCCCCATAGTGGCCCCTGCACACAGTATTATGCCCCATAGTGACCCCTGCACACAGTATTATACCCCATAGTGGCCCCTGCACACAGTATTATCTCCCATAGTGACCCCTGCACACAGTATTATCCCCCATAGTGGCCCCTGCACACAGTATTATGTCCCATAGTGGTCCCTGCACACAGTATTATCCCCCATAGTGACCCCTGCACACAGTATTATCCCCCATAGTGGCCCCTGCACACAGTATTATGTCCAAAAAGACCCCCGAGTATAATGATAGCAGCGGCAGTGGCTGTCGCCAGGCCCCCAATGTGGCAGCTGCCTCCGCTGCTATGGCGGTAGTTACGCCACTGGTCTTCACCTATTATACTTTGGGGTCTGAAGAGACTTCATAGTACACTGCTCAAAAAAATAAAGGGAACACTCCAATAACACCTCCTAGATCTGAATGAAATCTTCTCATTGAATACTTTGTTCTGTACAAAGTTGAAAGTGATGACAACAAAATCACACAAAAATCATCAATGGAAAACACATTTATTAAACAATGGAGGCCTGGATTAGGAGTCCCCCCTCCCCAGTATTAAAGTGGAAAAACCCACTACAGGCTGATCCAGCTTTGATGTAATGTCCATAAGACCTGTCAGTATGAGGCTGAGTAGTGTGTGCGGCCTCCCCGGGCCTGTATGACCTCCCTACAACACCTGGGCATGCTCCTGATGAGGCAGAGTAGTGTGTGTGACCTCCACGGGCCTGTATGACCTACCTACAACACCTGGACATGCTCCTGATGAGGCTGAGTAGTGTGTGTGACCTCCACGTGTCTGTATGACCTCCCTACAACACCTGGGCATGCTCCTGATGAGGCTGAGTAGTGTGTGCGGCCTCCCCGGGCCTGTATGACCTCCCTACAACACCAGGACATGCTCCTGATGGGGCTGAGTAGTGTGTGTGACCTCCATGGGTCTGTATGACCTCCCTACAACACCTGGACATGCTCCTGATGAGGCTGAGTAGTGTGTGTGACCTCCACGTGTCTGTATGACCTCCCTACAACACCTGGGCATGCTCCTGATGAGGCTGAGTAGTGTGTGCGGCCTCCCCGGGCCTGTATGACCTCCCTACAACACCAGGACATGCTCCTGATGGGGCTGAGTAGTGTGTGTGACCTCCATGGGTCTGTATGACCTCCCTACAACACCTGGACATGCTCCTGATGAGGCTGAGTAGTGTGTGTGACCTCCACGGGCCTGTATGACCTCCCTACAACACCTGGACATGCTCCTGATGAGGCTGAGTAGTGTGTGTGGCCTCCACGGGCCTGTATGACCTCCCTACAACACCTGGCCATGCTCCTGATGAGGCTGAGTAGTGTGTGACCTCCACGTGTCTGTATGACCTCCCTACAACACCTGGACATGCTCCTGATGAGGCTGAGTAGTGTGTGTGACCTCCACGGGCCTGTATGACCTCCCTACAACACCTGGGCATGCTCCTGATGGGGCTGAGTAGTGTGTGTGACCTCCACGTGGCTGTATGACCTCCCTACAACACCTGGGCATGCTCCTGATGGGGCTGAGTAGTGTGTGTGACCTCCATGGGTCTGTATGACCTCCCTACAACACCAGGACATGCTCCTGATAAGGCTGAGTAGTGTGTGTGACCTCCACGGGCCTGTATGACCTCCCTACAACACCTGGGCATGCTCCTGATGGGGCTGAGTAGTGTGTGTGACCTCCACGGGCCTGTATGACCTCCCTACAACATCTGGACATGCTCCTGATGGGGCTGAGTAGTGTGTGTGACCTCCACGTGTCTGTATGACCTCCCTACAACACCAGGACATGCTCCTGATAAGGCTGAGTAGTGTGTGCGACCTCCACGGGCCTGTATGACCTCCCTACAACACCTGGACATGCTCCTGATGAGGCTGAGTAGTGTGTGTGACCTCCACGTGGCTGTATGACCTCCCTACAACACCTGGGCATGCTCCTGATGGGGCTGAGTAGTGTGTGTGACCTCCATGGGTCTGTATGACCTCCCTACAACACCAGGACATGCTCCTGATAAGGCTGAGTAGTGTGTGCGACCTCCACGGGCCTGTATGACCTCCCTACAACACCTGGACATGCTCCTGATGGGGCTGAGTAGTGTGTGTGACCTCCACGTGTCTGTATGACCTCCCTACAACACCTGGACATGCTCCTGATGGGGCTGAGTAGTGTGTGTGACCTCCACGGGTCTGTATGACCTCCCTACAACACCTGGGCATGCTCCTGATGGGGCTGAGTAGTGTGTGTGACCTCCACGTGTCTGTATGACCTCCCTACAACACCTGGGCATGCTCCTGATGAGGCTGAGTAGTGTGTGTGACCTCCACGTGTCTGTATGACCTACCTACAACACCTGGACATGCTCCTGATGAGGCTGAGTAGTGTGTGACCTCCACGTGTCTGTATGACCTCCCTACAACACCTGGACATGCTCCTGATGGGGCTGAGTAGTGTGTGTGACCTCCATGGGTCTGTATGACCTCCCTACAACACCTGGACATGCTCCTGATGAGGCTGAGTAGTGTGTGTGACCTCCCCGGGCCTGTATGACCTCCCTACAACACCTGGACATGCTCCTGATGAGGCTGAGTAGTGTGTGTGACCTCCACGTGTCTGTATGACCTCCCTACAACACCTGCACATGCTCCTGATGAGGCTGAGTAGTGTGTGTGACCTCCCCGGGCCTGTATGACCTCCCTACAACACCAGGACATGCTCCTGATGAGGCTGAGTAGTGTGTGTGACCTCCACGTGTCTGTATGACCTCCCTACAACACCAGGACATGCTCCTGATGGGGCTGAGTAGTGTGTGTGCGGCCTCCACGGGCCTGTATGACCTCCCTACAACACCTGGACATGCTCCTGATGAGGCTGAGTAGTGTGTGTGACCTCCACGTGTCTGTATGACCTCCCTACAACACCTGGACATGCTCCTGATGAGGCTGAGTAGTGTGTGTGACCTCCACGGGCCTGTATGACCTCCCTACAACACCAGGACATGCTCCTGATGAGACTGAGTAGTGTGTGTGACCTCCACGGGCCTGTATGACCTCCCTACAACACCTGGACATGCTCCTGATGGGGCTGAGTAGTGTGTGTGACCTCCACGGGTCTGTATGACCTCCCTACAACACCTGGGCATGCTCCTGATGGGGCTGAGTAGTGTGTGTGACCTCCACGTGTCTGTATGACCTCCCTACAACACCTGGGCATGCTCCTGATGGGGCTGAGTAGTGTGTGTGACCTCCACGTGTCTGTATGACCTCCCTACAACACCTGGACATGCTCCTGATGAGGCTGAGTAGTGTGTGTGACCTCCACGTGTCTGTATGACCTCCCTACAACACCTGGGCATGCTCCTGATGAGGCTGAGTAGTGTGTGTGACCTCCACGGGCCTGTATGACCTCCCTACAACACCTGGACATGCTCCTAATGGGGCTGAGTAGTGTGTGTGACCTCCACGTGTCTGTATGACCTCCCTACAACACCTGGGCATGCTCCTGATGAGGCTGAGTAGTGTGTGGCCTCCACGGGCCTGTATGACCTCCCTACAACACCTGGGCATGCTCCTGATGAGGCTGAGTAGTGTGTGTGACCTCCACGTTTCTGTATGACCTCCCTACAACACCTGGACATGCTCCTGATGAGGCTGAGTAGTGTGTGTGACCTCCCCGGGCCTGTATGACCTCCCTACAACACCTGGACATGCTCCTGATTAAGCTGAGTAGTGTGTGCGGCCTCCACGTGTCTGTATGACCTCCCTACAACACCTGGGCATGCTCCTGATGAGGCTGAGTAGTGTGTGCGGCCTCCACAGGCCTGTATGACCTCCCTACAACACCTGGACATGCTCCTGATGAGGCTGAGTAGTGTGTGTGACCTCCACGTGTCTGTATGACCTCCCTACAACACCTGGGCATGCTCCTGATGAGGCTGAGTAGTGTGTGGCCTCCACGGGTCTGTATGACCTCCCTACAACACCTGGGCATGCTCCTGATGAGGCTGAGTAGTGTGTGTGACCTCCACGGGCCTGTATGACCTCCCTACAACACCTGGGCATGCTCCTGATGAGGCTGAGTAGTGTGTGCGGCCTCCCCGGGCCTGTATGACCTCCCTACAACACCAGGACATGCTCCTGATGGGGCTGAGTAGTGTGTGTGACCTCCATGGGTCTGTATGACCTCCCTACAACACCTGGACATGCTCCTGATGAGGCTGAGTAGTGTGTGTGACCTCCACGGGCCTGTATGACCTCCCTACAACACCTGGACATGCTCCTGATGAGGCTGAGTAGTGTGTGTGGCCTCCACGGGCCTGTATGACCTCCCTACAACACCTGGCCATGCTCCTGATGAGGCTGAGTAGTGTGTGACCTCCACGTGTCTGTATGACCTCCCTACAACACCTGGACATGCTCCTGATGAGGCTGAGTAGTGTGTGTGACCTCCACGGGCCTGTATGACCTCCCTACAACACCTGGGCATGCTCCTGATGGGGCTGAGTAGTGTGTGTGACCTCCACGGGCCTGTATGACCTCCCTACAACACCTGGACATGCTCCTGATGGGGCTGAGTAGTGTGTGTGACCTCCACGTGTCTGTATGACCTCCCTACAACACCAGGACATGCTCCTGATAAGGCTGAGTAGTGTGTGCGACCTCCACGGGCCTGTATGACCTCCCTACAACACCTGGACATGCTCCTGATGAGGCTGAGTAGTGTGTGTGACCTCCACGTGGCTGTATGACCTCCCTACAACACCTGGGCATGCTCCTGATGGGGCTGAGTAGTGTGTGTGACCTCCATGGGTCTGTATGACCTCCCTACAACACCAGGACATGCTCCTGATAAGGCTGAGTAGTGTGTGCGACCTCCACGGGCCTGTATGACCTCCCTACAACACCTGGACATGCTCCTGATGGGGCTGAGTAGTGTGTGTGACCTCCACGTGTCTGTATGACCTCCCTACAACACCTGGACATGCTCCTGATGGGGCTGAGTAGTGTGTGTGACCTCCACGGGTCTGTATGACCTCCCTACAACACCTGGGCATGCTCCTGATGGGGCTGAGTAGTGTGTGTGACCTCCACGTGTCTGTATGACCTCCCTACAACACCTGGGCATGCTCCTGATGAGGCTGAGTAGTGTGTGTGACCTCCACGTGTCTGTATGACCTACCTACAACACCTGGACATGCTCCTGATGAGGCTGAGTAGTGTGTGTGACCTCCACGTGTCTGTATGACCTCCCTACAACACCTGGACATGCTCCTGATGGGGCTGAGTAGTGTGTGTGACCTCCATGGGTCTGTATGACCTCCCTACAACACCTGGACATGCTCCTGATGAGGCTGAGTAGTGTGTGTGACCTCCCCGGGCCTGTATGACCTCCCTACAACACCTGGACATGCTCCTGATGAGGCTGAGTAGTGTGTGTGACCTCCACGTGTCTGTATGACCTCCCTACAACACCTGCACATGCTCCTGATGAGGCTGAGTAGTGTGTGTGACCTCCCCGGGCCTGTATGACCTCCCTACAACACCAGGACATGCTCCTGATGAGGCTGAGTAGTGTGTGTGACCTCCACGTGTCTGTATGACCTCCCTACAACACCAGGACATGCTCCTGATGGGGCTGAGTAGTGTGTGTGCGGCCTCCACGGGCCTGTATGACCTCCCTACAACACCTGGACATGCTCCTGATGAGGCTGAGTAGTGTGTGTGACCTCCACGTGTCTGTATGACCTCCCTACAACACCTGGACATGCTCCTGATGAGGCTGAGTAGTGTGTGTGACCTCCACGGGCCTGTATGACCTCCCTACAACACCTGGACATGCTCCTGATGGGGCTGAGTAGTGTGTGTGACCTCCACGGGTCTGTATGACCTCCCTACAACACCTGGGCATGCTCCTGATGGGGCTGAGTAGTGTGTGTGACCTCCACGTGTCTGTATGACCTCCCTACAACACCTGGGCATGCTCCTGATGGGGCTGAGTAGTGTGTGTGACCTCCACGTGTCTGTATGACCTCCCTACAACACCTGGACATGCTCCTGATGAGGCTGAGTAGTGTGTGTGACCTCCACGTGTCTGTATGACCTCCCTACAACACCTGGGCATGCTCCTGATGAGGCTGAGTAGTGTGTGTGACCTCCACGGGCCTGTATGACCTCCCTACAACACCTGGACATGCTCCTAATGGGGCTGAGTAGTGTGTGTGACCTCCACGTGTCTGTATGACCTCCCTACAACACCTGGGCATGCTCCTGATGAGGCTGAGTAGTGTGTGGCCTCCACGGGCCTGTATGACCTCCCTACAACACCTGGGCATGCTCCTGATGAGGCTGAGTAGTGTGTGTGACCTCCACGTTTCTGTATGACCTCCCTACAACACCTGGACATGCTCCTGATGAGGCTGAGTAGTGTGTGTGACCTCCCCGGGCCTGTATGACCTCCCTACAACACCTGGACATGCTCCTGATTAAGCTGAGTAGTGTGTGCGGCCTCCACGTGTCTGTATGACCTCCCTACAACACCTGGGCATGCTCCTGATGAGGCTGAGTAGTGTGTGCGGCCTCCACAGGCCTGTATGACCTCCCTACAACACCTGGACATGCTCCTGATGAGGCTGAGTAGTGTGTGTGACCTCCACGTGTCTGTATGACCTCCCTACAACACCTGGGCATGCTCCTGATGAGGCTGAGTAGTGTGTGGCCTCCACGGGTCTGTATGACCTCCCTACAACACCTGGGCATGCTCCTGATGAGGCTGAGTAGTGTGTGTGACCTCCACGGGCCTGTATGACCTCCCTACAACACCTGGGCATGCTCCTGATGAGGCTGAGTAGTGTGTGCGGCCTCCACGGGCCTGTATGACCTCCCTACAACACCTGGACATGCTCCTGATGAGGCTGAGTAGTGTGTGTGACCTCCACGTGTCTGTATGACCTCCCTACAACACCTGGACATGCTCCTGATGAGGCTGAGTAGTGTGTGTGACCTCCCCGGGCCTGTATGACCTCCCTACAACACCTGGCCATGCTCCTGATGAGGCTGAGTAGTGTGTGTGACCTCCCCGGGCCTGTATGACCTCCCTACAACACCTGGGCATGCTCCTGATGAGGCTGAGTAGTGTGTGCGGCCTCCACAGGCCTGTATGACCTCCCTACAACACCTGGACATGCTCCTGATGAGGCTGAGTAGTGTGTGTGACCTCCACGTGTCTGTATGACCTACCTACAACACCTGGACATGCTCCTGATGAGGCTGAGTAGTGTGTGTGACCTCCACGTGGCTGTATGACCTCCCTACAACACCTGGACATGCTCCTGATGAGGCTGAGTAGTGTGTGCGGCCTCCACGTGGCTGTATGACCTACCTACAACACCTGGACATGCTCCTGATGAGGCTGAGTAGTGTGTGCGGCCTCCACGTGGCTGTATGACCTCCCTACAACACCTGGACATGCTCCTGATGAGGCTGAGTAGTGTGTGTGACCTCCACGGGCCTGTATGACCTCCCTACAACACCTGGACATGCTCCTGATGAGGCTGAGTAGTGTGTGTGACCTCCCTGGGCCTGTATGACCTCCCTACAACACCTGGACATGCTCCTGATGAGGCTGAGTAGTGTGTGTGACCTCCACGGACCTGTATGACCTCCCTACAACACCTGGACATGCTCCTGATGAGGCTGAGTAGTGTGTGTGACCTCCCCGGGCCTGTATGACCTCCCTACAACACCTGGACATGCTCCTGATGAGGCTGAGTAGTGTGTGTGATCTCCACGTGTCTGTATGACCTCCCTACAACACCTGGACATGCTCCTGATGAGGCTGAGTAGTGTGTGTGACCTCCCCGGGCCTGTATGACCTCCCTACAACACCTGGACATGCTCCTGATGAGGCTGTGGATGGTGTCCTGAGGGATCTCCTCCCAGACCTGGACTAAAGCATCTGACAACTCCTGGACAGTCTGTGGATGGAGCGAGACATGAAGTCCCAGATGTGCTCAGTCAGATTTAGGTCTGTGGAACGGGCGGCCAGTCCATAGCTTCAATGTCTTCATCTTGTAGGAACTGCTGACACACTCCAGCCACATGAGGTCTGGCATTGTCCTGCATTAGGAGGAACCTAGGGCCAATTGCACCAGCATATGGTCTCACAAGGGGTCTGAGGATCTCATCTCGGTACCTAATGGAAGTCAGTCCACGGTGTCTCATTGAGCACTGTCTGCTATGTGTACAGCACAGGCTGCTGCTGCTGATGACTCATCTCCCTGCTCTCATACAGAGTACACAGCAGAGAGAGAGGCGTGCTCGCTGAGACTTCCGGCACTCGCTGAGACTTCCGGCACTCGCTGAGACTTCCTGTGCTTGCTGGACGCTCATTAGCATATGAATAAAAACAACTGAGGCAATTTACATCCAAAAGGTCGGTGTGGAATAGCTTTTCTAAAGGCTATACAAGAATATGCTTAGTTAAAAATGACTTCTCCCAATGATAGAGCCTCTTTAACCTGACCTTAGATCCGTTGGTAGACATCTCTAGAGGTGCATCACACCTCCCTATCCAAGTCCTCCAACATATCCATAGGTTGCTTTATTCCCATAAATTGATAGATCTATGGCATGCAGTCCACCCTGACTTTGTATATTGGATTATATATTATATACAATATACAATATACCATAGTGGCCCCTGCACACAGTATTATCCCCCATAGTGGCCCCTGCACACAATATTATCCTCCATAGTGGCCCCTGCACACAGTATTATACCCCATCGTGGCCCCTGCACACAGTATTATGTCCCATAGTGGCCCCTGCACACAGTATTATACCCCATAGTGGCCCCTGCACACAGTATTATGTCCCATAGTGGCCCCTGCACACAATATTATCCTCCATAGTGGCCCCTGCACACAGTATTATACCCCATCGTGGCCCCTGCACACAGTATTATGTCCCATCGTGGCCCCTGCACAAAGTACTATATACTTTTTATTCCCACTACTCTAGGTTGGATTATTTTTTTCCTCAGACACACCGATGTTCCACTGAACAGAGGGTCGACGGTCAACCCCGTCACTTTTGCTGACCATGCGATGGTCCATGGTGTCCTTGCATCCCCCACCATGAGATCTCAGACTTGGCAATGTCGTCTCAATGAGTTGTTGCTCCATGACCTTCCAACATTTTAGGTTGTATCTTCTACTCTCACCCACTACTTTAAGGAAAATGGCACAGCCAATGTCTCCGCTGACACTTTGGGCCGCTCACAAGTGCACGGTACGGGGGGTGTTTGTCCAGCAAGGCTCCTGCAATTAAAAGGACAGATCCCAAGAGATCGCGGCCCTAATTGAGGAAGTAGTTTCTCTTGAGCAGTCGCACAAACGAATACGCATCTGACACCCAGTCAGCCCTTGTGTTGGTAAGTAGAAAACTGCGAGAACGTCTAGATATCTGCACTAAACTCCTTTTGGCTAGAGATCATCACCATTTTTATGAGTTCAGGAACAAGTGCAGTCGTATGTTGGCCAGATCCCTTCAGGAACAGAAAGCCCATAACTATGTCCCCTCGGTTATCAATTTATTCGGTTGACGCATAACCAACACTCACCAAATCGCGGAAGAATTTGTCCAATTCCACTGTAGCCTTTATAATCTGCTCCCTTCCACCCATGAGTTGGAGGCCCCCAGCGCCCCCCGGCCACTGCACTGAAACAGTATATTGTGGACTCGTGTTTACCTAGGCTTCCCGCCTGGGCCCTGACCATGCTTGACCTTCCCATAACCAGAGAGAAAGTCGTCCAGACACTTCAGACAATGCAACGTAAGGCCCAGGGTCCAGATGGCCTCCCGCCTTGCTATAAGAAGTACTCTTCTGAACTGCTTGGTCCCCTAGTTAGTGCCTTAAATTCCTTGTCGGTAGGCGAGACCCCACCCCCTGATTTGACCAGAGCCAACATCGCAGTCATACATAAAAAGGGTAAGGACCCCACAGTATGCGCAAGTTTACAGGCCAATATCCCTCCTTAATGTTTCAAAATTTTCTCTAAGGTCCTGGTGACAAGATTGGCTTCTTTCCTGACCTGGTGTATGCCGACCAAGTTGGTTTTATCCCTACTTGAGAGGCTAAGGACAACACCATTAAGGTAATTAACGCCATCTATTATGCCCACACACAGCCTGCCGCTGTGCCTTCTCTCACTGATTCCGAAAAGGCATTCTCTAGGGTTTAATGGCCTTTCTTATTTGCGGTACTGGATCATATTGGCCTGGGACCGACTATGTGGTCTTGGATCTTGTCTTTGTACTCCAACCTGTCGGCCTCTATGAGAATCAATGGAGTTATGTCCTCTCTCTTCTTAATCAGGAATGGCACACACCAGGGTTGCCCTCTCTCCCCTCTGATCTTCATTCTTACTTTGGAGCCATTACTTCGGAGAATCAGATCTAACATGGACATAGGCAGTTTGCCGGTGGGCGGTAGACAACTAAAACTGGTGGGTTCTGCAGACGACCTTCTGTTTTTCTTGCAGGCCTCAGTCACTTCCCTCCCCCTTTGCAGTCTGATTACCACAGGGGCTCCAATCCTCTTTAAAATCCTCCTTTCACTTTAAGACGTCTGATGCAGCTATCAAGTACCTGGGGGTTTGGATTTCTAGGGACCTGGGCGATCTCTACTCCAAAAATTACTTTCCCCTCCTCTGGGTCATTAGAACTGATCTGGTCTAAAGGTACGTACACATGGTTAGGACGCTATGCTATTTATAAAATGAATGTTATGCCTCGCCTACTGTATCTCCTTCAGACATTACCAATTCATATTCCCCCAGTTTCTTCAAGTTACTGTATAGTGATCTTCTACATTTTGTCTGGTAGAGTAAACGTGCTAGGCTGGCCCGTTCGAGCCTCATCTTGCCAAAACAGTGGGGTGGGTTGGGGCTCCCCGATCCTTGTAGATACTATGAAGCCTTCATGCTCCAAAGAGTGCTGGAATGGTGTTGCCACATCCCTTTTAAGCATTTCCCCCTGGAGAGCACCTTCTCTAGCATCCCTCTACACTTGCTCCCTTGGCTGGACTCAGTGTGTCCTGCCACTCTGAGGTCCCACCCTACTATAGGGCCCACTCTCTGGGTATGCAAAATGCTCTTTCATAAGGAGCAGATTTCCCCCTCCCCTTCTCCTCTGTTCCCTGTATTGGGCAATCTTGCCTTCTCAGCAGGCCTATCCCCTGGACTGTTTTGGCAGTGGCATGAGGCAGGTAGGCAGATGACTGTACACTTCCGCTCAGGTGACAATTGGCTGTCTCATCGAGACCTTCTTGTGAACGTGAACCTTCCTTCACTGGGCCCGTGGCGAGTCCTTAAGCTTACCCACTTTCTCTCTCCGTTGTCCAACTCCCTGGGATATGATAGACCGCTCTCAAAGTTGAAGAAGGTCTGTTCTGGGTCTGGCCCGGTCAGGCACTCCCTTTCTGATTTTTATCTGCTCTTGGTATCGCCTCCTCCAGGACACAGACCCTCCTATCTAAGCAAGTGGGAGGTGGATTTGAATCTAATCTTTTCCGACTTGCAGTGCGCCAGAATTCTTCAGTTCGCTCATAAGAGTTTGAAAAGTAAATATGAAAAGCTAGTAAATATCAGGAGGTGGGATACAAAATGCTGAGCAGATGGTACCATGTTCCATCCAGATTACACAAGTTTTTCCCGCCATGCATGTCATTCCTCCATCCCGGTTTATTTTATTTTCATTCTTCAATAAAGGACTAAATTTTTAAGAAATAAAACTCCATATGGGTGAGTGCCCTCCGGTCTTTTTTCTTTGAATATTCTACCTGATGTGTTTTTGTCTCACTGCATTGCGGTTTTTCCTTGTTACCTCCTGAGTTGTTCTGGACGGCCTGTTTTTGTATTGACTCTATATACTATAAATAAAGAATTTATTAAAATAAAATAATAATAATAATAATAACAATTTGGAATAATTGGGTCTAACTCAGTTTGGTACAATTTAGTTCGTCCCTATCTACTCATGCAATTTATTTAGTCTTAAATACAAGAAAAATGAATCCAATTACTAAGTGGGGTTTATTAGTAAATCTTCCTCGCTACAGTAAAATATCTCTCTAAATTATTAATTTTAAAGTTATGGGCAAGGATTGTAAGCAAAATATGATCTCCCTGTGCATAGCTATGTTCCCCGGATTGTGCAACATATAGACAGTTTAATTTATGCAGATACAAGTTGATTTCTACATTCTAGTTACTAAGGACATTCAGCGCATTGTAAAGGAATTTCGGATGGGCGTCATACATTCCTCACTTCTTGGCATGAAGCTCCAGTTGCTTAAAGAAAACTGTAAATAATGTAAAAGGCAGTGTCAAAGCACATTACCTAAAATAATGGATATCTTCTATTGTATAAAGTAACAGAAAGAATGTAAAAGTCATGTAGCATATAGAGGGGACTAGATAAATATGCAAGGCAGAGAGATGGAGAGGGAAAAAAATTAGGTGCAAAATATAAAAAGACTGGCGCCCGTACTTAAAAATTGGTAGGTTGTCAGTTGCAGCTCAAGAAGTATCAAATGGATAAAAGGATCCGCGCTTACCAACCGTAGTTCTTGTTGCATTCGTTTATTAAAGCCCCACACACAACGCGTTTCGAAACCGGAAGCTGGTTTCTTCTCCTCACACACAACGCGTTTCGAAACCGGAAGCTGGTCTCTTCTTCAGAAGAAACCAGCTTCCGGTTTCGAAATGTGTTGTGTGTGAGGCTTTAATAAACGAATGCAACAAGAACTATGGTTGGTAAGCGCGGATCCTTTTATCCATTTGATACTTCTGTAGACATTGGTTGGATAGGTCCTTTTTTGTATAGTACCATGCATACATGCTTTCACGGTTAAGATCTGCCAGCTACTAGCCATTTTGTCTATGAAGTGATATTTGAGTGCTGTGATCATTTCACAGCGCTTAAAGGTGATTATATGTTGAATAATACTTTGTGGAATCACTTTAAAAGGGTAATGCACAAGGTGCCGCTTGGTGCTCTCTCTTGTGTTTTCCTGTCAGTTGCAGCTCTTCCCGGACACCATCCAGATAGATGGTGGACAATAAAATAAATAATGAATAAAAAACGGGATTTGCAAAGCGCTACTGAAAGAGGAGTGCCACTGCCAATTAAAGGGGTTTTCCTACAAGAGATGTCTATGACACATCCACAGGATAGTGGCAGGAGCTGTGGAATGGGGTCTGGGAGATTCATTCTAGAACTGGGTTTGTGTCCCAGAGGTGGGATCCATGTCTAGTAGACATTTATGAAATTTCCATGTAAGGGGTGGAGTGGCCCTTTTAATTCATAATGCTCTTCTGAACTGGATCCATATTATTTGATTGTTCCCCTCTCTTGACCTATTAGTTCTTCTTCGTGTGCTGTTCTCATCTGGGGTAGCTGTGGCTCTTTTCAGGTCTTGCTCACTACACCTGCCCTCTGCTATCAGCTGATCAATTGAGGATGGGACATGGTGGTTTGCTTAGAGATACAGTGAGAGAGTTGGAGAGAAGGGACCAGTTAACCCCTTAGCGACCCTTGACGTAACTGTACGTCATGGGTCGCATGGGGATGCATAGAGCGAGCTCACACGCTTAGCTCGCTCCATACACGGCAGATGCCGGCTGTATAATACAGCCAGGACCTGCCAATAACAGCAGCGGTCGGTGCCCGAGCCGATCGCTGCTGTTAACCCTTTACACACTGCGGTCAAATGCGACCGCAGCGTGTAAACAGCGCAGGCGGCATGGGCGCCGCCATGTTTCCCCGATCGCCGCCCTCCTGAACGTCACATGAGGGCGGTGATCGGTTGCTATGACAGCCGGAAGCCTATTGAAGGCTTCCAGGCTTGTCTCTGCACGAGATCTATTACACGATGCCAGAGGCAGCCTCTAATAGAAGTGCTGCGATTCTGCTATTCACTGCAGTACTGTAGTATTGCAGTGAATAGTATGAGCGATCAGACCCCCTAGGTTTCAAGGTACTTAAGGGGTCTGATCATAAATGTAACAGAAGAAAAAAAAAAGTTTTTAAAAGTATTAAAAAAATAAAAAAAATATAAAAGTTCAAATCACCCCCCTTTCCCTAGATTAGCTATAAAAGTAATTAAAGAACATTAAACATAAACATATTAGGTATCCCCGCGCTCCAAAATTCCCGAACTATTAGAATATTAAAACATTTATCCCGTACTGCAAACGGCGTAGCGGCAAAAAAAATAAAAACAGCCAAAAAGCGTTTTTTTCAACACTTTGCCTCCTATAAAAAATTGAATAAAAAGTGATCAAACCATCAGATCTTTCCCCAAATGGTATCAATAGAAACGTCATCTTGTCCCGCATAAAAAGACACCACAACCAGCTCCATACATGGAAATATGAAAAAGTTACAGGTGTTAGAACATGATGACACAAATTTTTTTTTCTATTTTGCAAAGTTTATCATTTTTTTAAAAGTATCAAAACATTTCAAATACTATATAAATTTGGTATCACCGCGTTCGTACTGACACGTAGAACACAGGTAACATGTCATTTGTACCAAACAGTGAACGCTGTAAAAATTAAACCCATAAGAAAATGGCGCAAATGCATTTTTTCTCCAATTGCACCTCATTCTGAATTTTTTTCCAGCTTCCCAGTACATTGCACAGCATATTGAATGATGCCATTACAAAGTACAATTTGTCCCGCACACAATAAGCCATCATGTGACTCTGTGAACTGAAAAATGAAAAAGTTATGGCTCTTGAAATGTGAGGAGGGAAAAACGAAAATGCGAAACCAAAAAATGGCCTGGTCCTTAAGGGGTTAATACAGCACCTTGTGTGTGTGTGTGTGTGTGTGTGTGTGTGTGTGTGTGTGTGTGTGTATACAGTGCTGTAAACATAGATAAAGAAAGCTCCCCTTGTCTAGGAGCAAAACCACCAAACGTTATAAAACTGTTAGGTAACTAAATATGACGACCAGGTAAAACTGTGCAGAAAGATGGAGACTTAAAGACATATGTATTATATACTGTGCCTCTATATACTGTATGTATATGTATTATATACTGCACCTCTATATACTGTATGTATATGTATTATATACTGTGCCTCTATATACTGTATGTATATGTATTATATACTGCACCTCTATATACTGTATGTATATGTATTATATACTGTGCCTCTATATAACTGTATGTATATGTATTATATACTGCACTTCTATATACTGTATGTATATGTATTGTGTACTGCACCTCTATATACTGTATGTATATGTATTATATACTGCACCTCTATATACTGTATGTATATGTATTATATACTGCACCTCTATATACTGTATGTATATGTATTGTGTACTGCACCTCTATATACTGTATGTATATGTATTATATACTGCACCTCTATATACTGTATGTATATGTATTATATACTGCACCTCTATATACTGTATGTATATGTATTATATACTGCGCCTCTATATACTGTATGTATATGTATTATATACTGTGCCTCTATATACTGTATGTATATGTATTATATACTGCACCTCTATATACTATATGTATATGTATTATATACTGCACCTCTATATACTGTATGTATATGTATTATATACTGCACCTCTATATACTGTATGTATATGTATTATATACTGCACCTCTATATACTGTATGTATATGTATTATATACTGTGCCTCTATATAACTGTATGTATATGTATTATATACTGCACCTCTATATACTGTATGTATATGTATTATATACTGCACCTCTATATACTGTATGTATATGTATTATATACTGCACCTCTATATACTGTATGTATATGTATTGTGTACTGCACCTCTATATACTGTATGTATATGTATTGTGTACTGCACCTCTATATACTGTATGTATATGTATTATATACTGCACCTCTATATACTGTATGTATATGTATTATATACTGCACCTCTATATACTGTATGTATATGTATTATATACTGCACCTCTATATACTGTATGTATATGTATTATATACTGCACCTCTATATACTGTATGTATATGTATTATATACTGCACCTCTATATACTGTATGTATATGTATTATATACTGCACCTCTATATACTGTATGTATATGTATTGTGTACTGCACCTCTATATACTGTATGTATATGTATTGTGTACTGCACCTCTATATACTGTATGTATATGTATTATATACTGCACCTCTATATACTGTATGTATATGTATTATATACTGTGCCTCTATATACTGTGTGTATATGTATTATATACTGTGCCTCTATATAACTGTATGTATATGTATTATATACTGCACCTCTATATACTGTATGTATATGTATTATATACTGCACCTCTATATACTGTATGTATATGTATTATATACTGCACCTCTATATACTGTATGTATATGTATTGTGTACTGTGCCTCTATATACTGTATGTATATGTATTATATACTGTGCCTCTATATAACTGTATGTATATGTATTATATACTGCACCTCTATATACTGTATGTATATGTATTATATACTGCACCTCTATATACTGTATGTATATGTATTGTGTACTGCACCTCTATATACTGTATGTATATGTATTATATACTGCACCTCTATATACTGTATGTATATGTATTATATACTGCACCTCTATATACTGTATGTATATGTATTGTGTACTGCACCTCTATATACTGTATGTATATGTATTATATACTGCACCTCTATATACTGTATGTATATGTATTATATACTGCACCTCTATATACTGTATGTATATGTATTGTGTACTGCACCTCTATATACTGTATGTATATGTATTATATACTGCACCTCTATATACTGTATGTATATGTATTATATACTGCACCTCTATATACTGTATGTATATGTATTATATACTGCGCCTCTATATACTGTATGTATATGTATTATATACTGTGCCTCTATATACTGTATGTATATGTATTATATACTGCACCTCTATATACTATATGTATATGTATTATATACTGCACCTCTATATACTGTATGTATATGTATATGTATTATATACTGCACCTCTATATACTGTATGTATATGTATTATATACTGCACCTCTATATACTGTATGTATATGTATTATATACTGCACCTCTATATACTGTATGTATATGTATTATATACTGTGCCTCTATATAACTGTATGTATATGTATTATATACTGCACCTCTATATACTGTATGTATATGTATTATATACTGCACCTCTATATACTGTATGTATATGTATTATATACTGCACCTCTATATACTGTATGTATATGTATTGTGTACTGCACCTCTATATACTGTATGTATATGTATTGTGTACTGACACCTCTATATACTGTATTGTATAATGTATTATATACTGCACCTCTATATACTGTATGTATATGTATTATATACTGCACCTCTATATACTGTATGTATATGTAATATATACCTTGCTCTGTATACGGTGTGTATATGTATTATACTGCACCTCTATATACTGTATGTATTATGTATCTATATACTACCTCTATATACTGTATGTATATGTATTGTGTACTGCACCTCTATATACTGTATGTATATGTATTATATACTGCACCTCTATATACTGTATGTATATGTATTATATACTGCACCTCTATATACTGTATGTATATGTATTATATACTGCACCTCTATATACTGTATGTATATGTATTATATACTGCACCTCTATATACTGTATGTATATGTATTATATACTGCACCTCTATATACTGTATGTATATGTATTATATACTGCACCTCTATATACTGTATGTATATGTATTATATACTGCACCTCTATATACTGTATGTATATGTATTATATACTGCACCTCTATATACTGTATGTATATGTATTATATACTGCACCTCTATATACTGTATGTATATGTATTATATACTGCACCTCTATATACTGTATGTATATGTATTGTGTACTGCACCTCTATATACTGTATGTATATGTATTATATACTGCACCTCTATATACTGTATGTATATGTATTATATACTGCACCTCTATATACTGTATGTATATGTATTATATACTGTGCCTCTATATACTGTATGTATATGTATTATATACTGCACCTCTATATACTGTATGTATATGTATTGTGTACTGCACCTCTATATACTGTATGTATATGTATTGTGTACTGCACCTCTATATACTGTATGTATATGTATTATATACTGCACCTCTATATACTGTATGTATATGTATTATATACTGCACCTCTATATACTGTATGTATATGTATTATATACTGCACCTCTATATACTGTATGTATATGTATTATATACTGCACCTCTATATACTGTATGTATATGTATTGTGTACTGCACCTCTATATACTGTATGTATATGTATTATATACTGCACCTCTATATACTGTATGTATATGTATTATATACTGCACCTCTATATACTGTATGTATATGTATTGTGTACTGCACCTCTATATACTGTATGTATATGTATTATATACTGCACCTCTATATACTGTATGTATATGTATTATATACTGCACCTCTATATACTGTATGTATATGTATTATATACTGCACCTCTATATACTGTATGTATATGTATTATATACTGCACCTCTATATACTGTATGTATATGTATTATATACTGCACCTCTATATACTGTATGTATATGTATTGTGTACTGCACCTCTATATACTGTATGTATATGTATTATATACTGCACCTCTATATACTGTATGTTATGTATTATATACTGCACCTCTATATACTGTATGTATATGTATTATATACTGCACCTCTATATACTATATGTATATGTATTATATACTGCACCTCTATATACTGTATGTATATGTATTATATACTGCACCTCTATATACTGTATGTATATGTATTATATACTGCACCTCTATATACTGTATGTATATGTATTATATACTGCACCTCTATATACTGTATGTATATGTATTGTGTACTGCACCTCTATATACTGTATGTATATGTATTATATACTGCACCTCTATATACTGTATGTATATGTATTATATACTGCACCTCTATATACTGTATGTATATGTATTATATACTGCACCTCTATATACTGTATGTATATGTATTATATACTGCACCTCTATATACTGTATGTATATGTATTGTGTACTGCACCTCTATATACTGTATGTATATGTATTATATACTGCACCTCTATATACTATATGTATATGTATTATATACTGCACCTCTATATACTGTATGTATATGTATTATATACTGCACCTCTATATACTATATGTATATGTATTATATACTGCACCTCTATATACTGTATGTATATGTATTATATACTGCACCTCTATATACTGTATGTATATGTATTATATACTGCACCTCTATATACTGTATGTATATGTATTATATACTGCACCTCTATATACTGTATGTATATGTATTATATACTGCACCTCTATATACTGTATGTATATGTATTATATACTGCACCTCTATATACTGTATGTATATGTATTATATACTGCACCTCTATATACTGTATGTATATGTATTGTGTACTGCACCTCTATATACTGTATGTATATGTATTATATACTGCACCTCTATATACTGTATGTATATGTATTATATACTGCGCCTCTATATACTGTATGTATATGTATTATATACTGCACCTCTATATACTGTATGTATATGTATTGTGTACTGCACCTCTATATACTGTATGTATATGTATTGTGTACTGCACCTCTATATACTGTATGTATATGTATTATATACTGCACCTCTATATACTGTATGTATATGTATTATATACTGCACCTCTATATACTGTATGTATATGTATTATATACTGCACCTCTATATACTGTATGTATATGTATTATATACTGCACCTCTATATACTGTATGTATATGTATTGTGTACTGCACCTCTATATACTGTATGTATATGTATTGTGTACTGCACCTCTATATACTGTATGTATATGTATTATATACTGCACCTCTATATACTGTATGTATATGTATTATATACTGCACCTCTATATACTATATGTATATGTATTATATACTGCACCTCTATATACTGTATGTATATGTATTATATACTGCACCTCTATATACTGTATGTATATGTATTGTGTACTGCACCTCTATATACTGTATGTATATGTATTGTGTACTGCACCTCTATATACTGTATGTATATGTATTATATACTGCACCTCTATATACTGTATGTATATGTATTATATACTGCACCTCTATATACTGTATGTATATGTATTATATACTGCATCTCTATATACTGTATGTATATGTATTATATACTGCACCTCTATATACTGTATGTATATGTATTATATACTGCACCTCTATATACTGTATGTATATGTATTGTGTACTGCACCTCTATATACTGTATGTATATGTATTATATACTGCACCTCTATATACTGTATGTATATGTATTATATACTGCACCTCTATATACTGTATGTATATGTATTATATACTGCACCTCTATATACTGTATGTATATGTATTATATACTGCACCTCTATATACTGTATGTATATGTATTATATACTGCACCTCTATATACTGAGTATGACTATGTCCAAGAAGGGACAGAAGCAACACAATAAATAAAATGACAATTTTTATTA
This sequence comes from Leptodactylus fuscus, assembly GCF_031893055.1. Lineage (NCBI taxonomy): Eukaryota > Metazoa > Chordata > Amphibia > Anura > Leptodactylidae > Leptodactylus > Leptodactylus fuscus. Next base: position 345,949 of record NW_027440693.1, on the reverse strand, counting down.
AGTGATAATAAATATGAAAACATTAATTACACATAGACAACAGGGGGTAAATGCTTCACAAAGAGGCAGGTGGTGTGTGGTAATAAATAGTATATAGGTCTAGGGTGAATAAAGTATGTATATCACAGTCATATAATAAGGGTTCACATGTTGTTGCAAGTGTGACAGTTCCAAAGCAGATAAAAATATCCCATAGGTAAGAATGCACAACAGAGAGACAGATGTGACAATTATATACATAGAAGGTAAAGAACCAACCCTAAGACCATAGTTATAATATAAAGCACCTACCACCCGTGGGGCGCGGTAGGAGCGTCCCCTGTGTTGCTTGAAAACTCTCCAAAGATGCCTCTGTCTTCTTCTCCACCTCTTGCCTCTTCTCTTGCACTCCCATCGCGTCTTCTTCCAAAAGCGCCAACTGCACATGTCCGTCGGCCATTTTCCTGTGGCTGAACATTTCACTGCTATTGACAGTGAAATGTTGGCAGGTGCCCTCAATTCTCTTGGTTACTGCTATCAATGGTGAAATGGAGATGGAAAAATGACAGTTCTCTCTTGATTACCTTTGTTCAAGGACTTGTCCAGAATTTGGAGCGTCATACTTACCTGTCCCTGGCACACTGTTGGCTGTTGCCAGTGTCTGTTTAGTCTTGCCTCACTAGTTTCTGAGAAGGGGTTGGTGATGTCACTCACATACAGACAGGTGTCTTTTTTAAAATTTTATTTATATTTTACATCTCCCTGGGCCATCAAAGGGTTGGTCCAATCCCTGGACAATCCATGTAAATATTTGCCGCACCATTTTACTTGTCTAACATGTGCCTATCCCTCTTAGGGGTAATATACACAACCATCTATGAAACATGGTCTATGCAACAGTAATATTTCCTAGACTGTCCGACCCATGCGAATGGAACTCACTGCATCATAGTGTTGAGCGAACCTCATGAGATTTGTCTCACAGATACTTACATCAGGAAATTTTGTTTGGAACCAGAGTTGCTATTCGTATATAGTGGGGTCTTTTCAGATCCCAGAGTATAATAAGTGGAGGTTCGTGGAGGTGTCTAAACATAAGAAACAGTCTTAGTCCGGGTTCACACGGAGTATTTTGGCTCGTAATGTGGTACGTAGACGCCGCAGGAGCATTTGCGGGCCGTATACGCTCCCATTGTTTTCAATGGGAGCCAGTACCGTATACGTGCCGCAAAATCACGGCCGCAAAATAGCGCCGCGTATACGGTACCGGCTCCCATTGAAAACAATGGGAGCGTACACGGCCCGCAAAAGCTCCCGCGGCGTCTACGTACCACATTACTGTCAAGGACATGTTTCAGCCCTTCTACCTCTGATCGGTGTCTTCCAAATTAAGAGTGTGCGCTGGTACCATGGACACAGAATAATTCACAATATAGTCAAAATACTCTGTGTGAACCCGGCCTTACTCACCTGTTCTGGCTTCTGTCATGGTGTCCAGGGCCAGTCTCCATCCTCTTCAGGTGTCCTGAATGATGCCAGCAGCCCTGGGAGGTTTGTGATTGGCCTCAATGGTAATGTGAATGGTAACGATGACATTTGCATCTACGCATCATGACATCAGTGTGCAGCATGACATGAGGCCTCAGCATTCCCCGGGATGGCTTGATGTCATTTAGAGGCTTTAAGAGGATGGAGACCCAGATGGTGCGATGGAGGCCATGAGATATGAGCAAGAGATATGAGTTTGTTATGTTTTCGCTGCTCTGCTCTTCTTCTGCTTATTATAATCCGGTGTCTGGAGAGACCCCAGAATATAGCAGTGGTTCATGGGTGGTGAACAGCAAAAGAAAAAGTTTTGGGGTTTAGCTTTTTGGAAAATTTTGGAAAATTTATAATAAACTGGTTTCATTACGAGCCATGGCCTTAGCAGTACTGCTCTGAGCCGGCAGCTTTACGTCAGACATGTTCAGTATCTCTACTATTTCTTACAAATTTTCAAAAAATTTCAAACTCAAAATGTTTTCAGTTCATCGCACACAAACCTCGATGCGGTCAGTCAGGGAATTATGGCTGGCACACAGACCCTGATTCACAGACAGAACAAAGCCCTTAACACAAAAGCCTAAACACTCGTATCTTTATAGATGTTCCTCAAGGAAAACCTCTGTCCATTTGCCCTATTAGAGTCGGGATGGACCCGTGTAATGTAATGACATGTAATGATACATTGCCAATGCTGCGGAGGAAATAGATAGTCAGACACAGGGCCGCACCTCTAATGAGTTGATGAGAAGCGCCCGCTTCGGGCAGCGGTCCAGGGGGGGTGGCAGCCCGGGTTTTTTTTTTCCCCCTCACTCCAGAGGGGGAAAGCTGCGACTGTCGGAAGCCACAACAGACATGGCAGGCGGATTTTGGCACCAAGAGTGACGCGGGGAGCTGCGTCACTCTAGGGCCAAAATCCGCCTGCCATGTCTGTTGTGGCTTCCGACAGTCGCAGCTTCCCCCCTCTGGAGTAGGCTCAAATGAATGGGCTGACTCCGGAGGTTGCTGCCGTAAGGCGGCTGCCGCGGTTCAATGAGCCGTGGAATCTGCCTGAAGAAAGGGCAGCTCGCTTCTTTTTTCCGTAAACGGCATGTTGCCTGGCAGTCTCCATAGACCACCATTGTGAGGGGGCGGATTATGACATGGATTACGCGCCATAATCTGCCCCCTCTGTGCCCGTGTGAACTAGCCCATACTGTGAAGGTCACAAGGAGGACCATTATACTTTATGGGGACCACTGGGGAAATTATAATGTGTGGATCACAATAAGGTCTCTCACTTTTTAATAGGTTGTGAGTCACACTAAATATTAAAAGGGAAAAAAATCCCATTAAGAGTTTCCTCACAAAGTTGTCCTTACCTGGCAAGGTATTATTGCCAGGAGAAGCTGTGTCTGACCAGTGGTGAACCTAGCCTCTCTGCTGCCTGAGGCGGACGATCAAAAGACGCCCCCCCTCCCCGTATTGAGTTTGGGGGGGGGAGTTGTTCATCTTTTGATCGTCCGCCTCAGACAGCAGGGGGATTGGGGGTGCTAGCAGTACCATTACAATGAATTACAACATTACAATAAATACAATGCAGTCATATTTTGTGCAGTAATACTCACAGAAGATGTCTCCCCACATTTCCCGTCTCTTCCCTTTGGACCGCCATCACCACTTCTTCCAGCTGTGACTTGACTCTGTAAAGTTTGAAACACAGACATCTTTGACTCCTCACATCCAACCCATATTTATATATATATATATATATATATATATATATATATATATACTAGAGGGAGGACCCGGCTTCGCACGGGTATATTACATTTTATGTTTGTGTAGTGGCCCCATAAGAAATGTCCAATTTTGCACTGTTGTATGTTGTATGTGGTTTGTGTGTATGTCCATAAGTGTCATGTGATTATGTGGATCTCATTTTGGATGTCAGTGAAAAACCTGTGATCAGTTGTTATGGATACCTGGAGTAAAGCTGTATCTAATCCTTCCCCGTGTAGTACTGTGTTTAGATGCAAGTGTCTAATTCTTGTTGGTGTGGTACTTTGTGCAGATGCACATATCTAATCCTCCCCATGTGATATTGTGTGAAGAGGCGCGTATCTAATCCTCCAGTAAGTGAAACTGTGTGCAGACGCGCGTATCTAATGACTCTGGCGTGTGGTACTGTGTGCAGATGCGCGTATCTAATCCTCCCCCATGTGGAACTGTGTGCTGAGACGCGTATCTAATTCTCTGGCATGTGGTACTGTATGCAGAGGCCTGTATCTAATCCTCCCCTGTGTGGTATTGTGTGAAGAGGCGCGTATCTAATCCTCCCCCGTGTGATACTGTGTGCTGAGACGCGTATCTAATTCTCTGGCTTGTGGTACTGTGTGCAGAGGCATGTATCTAATCCTCCAAAGTGTGGTACTGTGTGCACACACACATATCTAATCCTCCCCTGTGTGGTATTGTGTGAAGAGGCGCGTATCTAATCCTTTGGCGTGTGGAACTGTGTGTAGACGCGCGTATCTAATTCTATGGCGTGTACAACTGTGTGCAGACGCGCGTATCTAATCCTCTGGAGTGTGGAACTGTGTGTAGACGTGTGTATCTAATCCTACGACATGTGGTACTCTGTGCAGACGTGTGTATCTAATCCTATGGCGTGTACAACTGTGTGCAGACGCGCATATCTAATCCTCTGGAGTGTGGAACTGTATGTAGACGCGCGTATCTAATTCTACGGCATGTGGTACTGTGTGCAGATGCGCGTATCTAATCCTCCCCCATGTGGTACTGTGTGTAGACGCGCGTATCTAATCCTGCGGCATGTGGTACTGTGTGCAGACACGTGTATCTAATCCTATGGCGTGTACAACTGTGTGAAGACACGTGTATCTAATCCTCCCCTGTGTGGTATTATGTGAAGAGGTGCGTATCTAATCCTACAGTGTGTGGAACTGTGTGTAGAAGCATGTATCCAATCCCCCGGCATGTGGTACTGTGTGCAGACGTGCGTATATAATCCTATGGCATGTGGTACTGTGTGTAGATGAGCGTATCTAATCCTCCCCCGTGTGATACTGTGTGCTGAAACACGTATCTAATTCTCTGGCTTGTGGTACTGTGTGCAGAGGCATGTATCTAATCCTCCAAAGTGTGGTACTGTGTGCACACACACATATCTAATCCTCCCCTGTGTGGTATTGTGTGAAGAGGCGCGTATCTAATCCTTTGGCGTGTGGAACTGTGTGTAGACGCGCGTATCTAATCCTACTGCATGTGGTACTGTGTGAAGACGCGTGTATCTAATCCTATGGCGTGTACAACTGTGTGAAGACACGTGTATCTAATCCTCCCCTGTGTGGTATTGTGTGAAGAGGTGCGTATCTAATCCTACAGTGTGTGGAACTGTGTGTAGACGCATGTATCCAATCCCCCAGCATGTGGTACTGTGTGCAGACGCGCGTATATAATCCTATGGCATGTGGTACTGTGTGTGGATGCGCGTATCTAATCCTCCCCCATGTGGTACTGTGTGCTGAGACGCGTATCTAATTCTCTGGCTTGTGGTACTGTGTGCAGAGGCATGTATCTAATCCTCCAAAGTGTGGTACTGTGTGCACACACACGTATCTAATCCTCCCCTGTGTGGTATTGTGTGAAAAGGCGCGTATCTAATCCTTTGGCGTGTGGAACTATGTGTAGACGCGCGTATCTAATCCTACTGCATGTGGTACTGTGTGAAGACGCGTGTATCTAATCCTATGGCGTGTACAACTGTGTGCAGACGCGCGTATCTAATCCTCTGGAGTGTGGAACTGTGTGAAGACGCATGTATCTAATCCTATGGCGTGTACAAATGTGTGCAGACGCGCATATCTAATCATCTGGAGTGTGGAACTGTGTGTAGACGCCTGTATCTAATCCTTCGGTATGTGGAACCGTGTGCAGACGCACGTATCAAATCCTTCAGTGTGTGGAACTGTGTGCAGAAGTGCGTATTTAATTCTCTGGTTTGTGGGACTGTGTGCAGACCCGTGTATCTAATCCTCTGGTGTGTGATACTGTGTGCTGATCGGTGTATCTAATCCTCTGATGCGTGTATCTCAGTTTGGATATCAGTGTTGTATTGTGTATGTGGAGTGACCGTGTGTATTGCAGTTGGAATATGAGTGAAAGTCTTGCAGGTTTGTATTGGCTAAGGGGGGGGGGGCACTGTGTTTGAAATGCTGTATCTCAGCAACGGTACGTCCGAGCGAGTTGGAGTCTTGTCTTAAACCTTCCCGGATATCTGAAGTATCTCTGTGCCAAATTTGGTGAAGATCGGTCCAGTCGTTTGGTTCGCATTAGAGCACAGACAGAGACAGACAGACAGACAGACAGACAGACAGAAATTCATTTTTATAATATAGGGAGATATATATATATATATCTCACAGCAGCCCCTGCAGCCTATATAATACCCCACAGTGGCACAATAGACTGTGGGGCTTAATAGAGGTTGCAGGGGGGCCACTGTGGGGCATAATAGAGGTTACAGGGGCCACAGTGGACCCTTCAAGCTCTATTATGCGCCACAGTTGCACATCCATGAACTATTATTATACTCGGGGGTCTTTTCAGACCCTGAGTATAATAATCGGAGCCCCAGGGGAGGTGAGGGAACATAATAAACACTGTTACTCACCTCTCCGGGATCTGATGTTACTCCTAGCAGGCTTTGGGCCTATATGGTAATGTGTCAGACGTCATGTGGTCTGGGATATTACCATATAGGTAATATCCTGCTCCCCGTGTGAACTTACCCTATAATGTCACTCTTGAGGCCCCCACACAATATAATGTTCTTCTTGTGTCTGCTGAAAACTCTCTTGTCCTTCCTATGGCCCCCATACAGTATAATGATCCCCCTGTGGTTCCCATACAATATAATGGTCCCAATTGTGACCCCTCCCCCCAAAGTATAATGATCCCCTTGTGGTCCCCATACAATATAATGGTCCCAATTGTGACCCCCCCCCCCCTCCCCCCAGGGCCGCTGATAGGCCAGTATTACTGCTACTGGCGTCAGTGGCCCGGCCAAATTGAAAAATGGGGGGGCCCGGTTTTGACCCCCCACTGTGTGCCGGCCCCCTGGTGCCCGCAGCAGTCATTGTATGTCCTATTTCAACTCAAATCTGCGTCCAGAGGACGCAGATCTGAGTTGAACACATACGCGGCTGAAGCAAGGAGCTGTCACAGCTCAGCTCCTTGCTTCGCCGCCATTGCTGCTACTGGCTGTGTAGATGCGATGTGATGACGTCACATTGTGTCTACAACTGTGTCAGCGAGAGAGAGAGAGGCGCGCAGAGAGTGGCGAGGGAGCAAAGGAGAAGGTAAGTGTAATGTGTACACTAAGGTGGAACGTGAAACTTGGGGCAGATGAAGGAGAGGACGGCATGACACTGGGGGCAGAGATGTGGGGACAAGAATCTGGGGGCAGAGATGGAGGGGACATGAATCTGGGGGCAGAGATGGAGAGGACGGCATGACACTGGGGGCAGAGATGTGGGGACATGAATCTGGGGGCAGAGATGGTGTGGAGACATGAATCTGGGGGCAGAGATGGTGTGGAGACATGAATCTGGGGGCAGAGATGTGGAGACATGAATCTGGGGGCAGAGATGTGGAGACATGAATCTGGGGGCAGAGATGGTGTGGAGACATGAATCTGGGGGCAGAGATGGTGTGGAGACATGAATCTGGGGGCAGAGATGGTGTGGAGACATGAATCTGGGGGCAGAGGTGTGGAGACATGAATCTGGGGGCAGAGATGGAGAGGACATGAATCTGGGGGCAGAGATGGAGAGGACATGAATCTGGGGGCAGAGATGGAGAGACATGAATCTGGGGGCAGAGATGGAGGGGACATGAATCTGGGGGCAGAGATGGAGAGGACATGAATCTGGGGGCAGAGATGTGGGGACATGAATCTGGAGGCAGAGATGGAGGGGACATGAATCTGGGGGCAGAGATGTGGGGACATGAATCTGGAGGCAGAGATGTGGAGACATGAATCTGGGGGCAGAGATGTGGAGACATGAATCTGGAGGCAGAGATGTGGAGACATAAATCTGGAGGCAGAGATGTGGAGACATGAATCTGGGGGCAGAGATGGAGGGGACATGAATCTGGGGTCAGAGATGGAGGAGACATGAATCTGGGGGCAGAGATGGGGGGAGATGAATCTGGGGCAGAGATGGAGAGGACATGAATCTGGGGGCAGAGATGGAGAGGACATGAATCTGTGGGCAGAGATGTGGATACATGAATCTGGGGGCAGAGATGGAGAGGACATGAATCTGGGGGCAGAGATGTGGATACATGAATCTGGGGGCAGAGATGGAGAGGACATGAATCTGGAGGCAGAGATGGAGGGATATGAATCTGGGGGCAGAGATGGAGGGGGGGGACATGAATCTGGGGGCAGAGATGGGGGGACATGAAACTGGGGCAGAGATGGGGGGCATAAATCTGGGGGTAGAGATGGGGGACATGAAACTGTGGGCAGAAATGGGGGATATGAATCTGGGGACAGAGATGGAGGACACATGAATCTGGGGGCAGAGATGGAGGGGGAGACATGAAACTGGGGGCAGATGAAGGGTGTATATGTAGCTGGGGGAGAGATAGAGGAGGGACATATAATTTACGGGTGACTGCAGGAGGATTATACTGTGTGCGGGCACATGAAAAATTAATGAGAATGGGCGGAGTCAATATAACAGTGGGTGGGGCTAAATTTGCTGCGTACATTTTGTCCCTCTTTTGGTTCTTCAAAAGTTGGGGCAATGGAAAGATGTTAGAAGGTGGACGGGGGGGGGGGGGGGGGGGGGAATTGTTGGGGCATCGGGTGTGCGGCACTGTGGAGAGGGAACTGGGGCAATAAAATATAATATATAAGTTTTTAGCTGGAGAACTACAAAGCGCACAATGCCTCCAAAGGTATGTGTGCTTTGTATTAATAATGATGTAGGCTATATTACTAGCATAGCAGCCTGTTTGGGGGTGGGACTTTCACTTTAAAGGAGTGTTCACATTGCGTTTTTGGCCTCCCTTGCCGGGATACGTTGGTAACCAGTCACAATCAGCTTCCCACTTATCCCTGCACAGAGAACTGCAGGTCCCCGTTTTTTTTAATGGCCAGTTCTTCGTGCAGGGATAAGTTGACAGCTGATTCTGACTGGTTACCAACATATCCCAGCAAGGGAGGCCAAAAACGCAACGTGAAAAAGCCCTGAGGATTTATTAAGAGGCTCTTATAGATGGTGTTGGCTCTCTATAGGCGCTGTCACACGTAGCAGATTATACCTGCAAATATAACCTGATTAAGCCTTGTAATGCTGCTAAATAAAGGTAAGTGTTATACAGAATTGGTATGTCGCAAAATAAAGTAGTTTTAAAATGGCCGGTGGGGGGGCAGACAATTAGGTTGTATGGGGCCCCAAAATTCCTGATGGTGGCCTTGCCCCCCCCCCCCACTATAATGATTCCCCCTGTGGTCTCCATACAATATAATGGACCAATTTGTTACCCTCCCCCCACACACACACACTATAATGATCCCCTTGTGGTCCCCATACAATATAATGGTCCCAATTGTTACCCCCACACTATAATGATCCCCTTGTGGTCTCCATAGTATATTGAAGTCGGGAAACATGTCTTGCTGTCTGGGACAGCACCCAAACTTAGATTATAAAGGATAATCTGTTTTCCCTTAGTCATAACAGCAGCACAAGTGGGGTATTCTGCCCCTGAGTGCTGGTAGGACAGATGGAATTTTTAATTCATTAACCAGCCACAACCTGGCCCTATAAGAGGGCACAAGGACCTCCCACCTGCGTGTTAATACAAGAGTACATAATCTATACAACACACATAACAATAATTTACATAAAGTAATAGGGAGGAGCCTTGTGCTGCTGTTATGACTAAGGGAAAACAGATTATCCTTTATAATCTAAGCTTCCCTGTCTTCAAACAGCAGCACAAGAGGGGAGGTAGCAAGTAATCCCCCCACTCAGGGAGGGTTTCCACGGCCCATAGAGGTCAGGATTGACCGCCCAAAGCTGTCGCGACAGACGCCTGGGAGTTTAGGCGGTAATGCCTTACAAAGGTGAGGGGAGAGGACCAAGAGGCGGCCGCACAGATGTGCTCTAATGGAACTGCCGACCTCTCCGTCCAAGATGAAGACACCGCCCGGGTCGAATGCGCCGTTAGGCACTAAGGAGGGGACAAACTCCGACTTGATAAGGCCATCTTGATGGCCCCCCTCAAAAAATAGAGAATAAAGGCCTTTGAGGCCTTCTGACCTCTAAACCTCCCGGCTAGATTGATCAGGAGGTGTTCTGACCTCCTAAAAGGCAGGGTCCGGTCGAGGTAGATCCGGAGACATCTGCCCAGGTCTAAGGAGTGCAGCCTAACTCCCTCCGGGGAGGAAGGCTCCGGTACAAAGGTTGGTAACGAAATGATGGTTGGTTCAGGTATGCCAAAGAGGGTACCTTGGGTATAAACCCTGGCAAAAAACGGAGTTGAACCCCGTCACTGAAAAAGGAGGCGTAAGGCTCCTCTGATGACAGGGCCTGGAGCTCTCCAACCCTCTTAGCTGAGGTCATCGTCAGCAAAAAAGCTACTTTAAATGCTACCAGCTTTAAATCCACTTCCTCCAGTGGCTCAAACGGTGGGTCACATAAAGCCGCCAACACGATCCCAAGGTCCCATTGGGGAACGGAGGCTGACACCGAAGGTCTAATTCTCGTTGCACCCCTAAGTAAGCCTTTCACTAAGGGGTGTTGAGATAAACGCCTCCTCAGATAGGCGGACAAAGCGGCTACCTGTACCTTCAAGTTTGCTGGAGATAGCCCTTTGTCTAGGCCGTCCTGGAGGATCTCCAGTATTGATTCCACAGAGGAGTCGGTCACTCCTATGCCATGCTCCGACCCCCAGGTTCTGAAGACATTCCAGACTCTGCGGTAGCTCCTATTTGTGGATTCCGCTCTGGTGCAGGAGATAGTTCTCAGGATGGCCTCTGACAGCCCGCTATGACTTAATAGGGACTGGTAAAGCTTCAGGCTGTCAGGTTGAATCTCCTCAGAACCTGGCATCTCTGACCTCCTTGAGTGACCAGGTCTGGGAGAGGGGGAAGCCTCCAATATACACCATGACTCATGCCTATGAGCTGGGCGAACCAAGTCCTCTTGGCCAGAATGGTATTGTGGCAGTCGCCTGGACTTGGTCCTGTCTTATTTCCATCAGTACTCTGGTATGATGGGTATTGGAGGGAATGTGTAAACCAGCCTGAACCTCCATGGGATGGACAGAGCATCCACTGCCAAGGGATCGTTCTCCTGGTACAGAGAGCAGAACTTCTCCACCTTGGTGTTGAGTCGGGTTGCCCTGAGGTCGACTTCTGGAAGGCCCCATTTCTGGGCAATTTGTTGGAACACCTCTGGATTGAGGGACCATTCTCCTGATATGGTAATACCTTGACTCAACCGATCTGCCACTATGTTCAGGGAGCCCTTGATGTGAACAGTGGATAAATGGCTCAGACTCTTATCTGCCCAGATCCGTTTCTTTCAGGAGAGCTTTGGACCTGGTTCCTCCCTGTTTGTTCAGGCACAACACTGTGGTCATGTTGTCCGACTGGCCTCTGACAGCCTTCCCCTTGAGAATATGGGGTGAAGTGCAGCAATACCAGGCATACCACCTTGAGTTCCCTCTGGTTGGAAGATCCTACTTCCGGGCTGCTCCAGCAACCTTGCACAGTCCTCACGTCCACATGGGCTCCCCATCCCGACTGGGATGCATCTGTTATCAACAGAGTCCAATACTGGTTGGACTAAGGACCTTCTGTCTTTCAGGAGTATTCACCTTCTGAGGGAAAGACAGGTACTGGGAGAAAGGCAGATCCTCTTCAGGAGTCCTCCTAGAGACCCGTACCAGGTCTGCAACATTTCAATCTGGAGCAGATGGGAATTCCATAAAGCCTAAGGGGTCGCCCTGGCTGAGGGTGACATTAGGCCTAGGACTCTCCTGGTTCTGATGGATACACGCCACGTTTATATAGAAAACGGGCGGCCGCCTCTGTCTTCAGCCTCCTTGGGGCGGATAATGAGATCTGCAGAGCCACTGAGTCTAACCCTGGTACCTTCTTCCGGGTGGATGATACTACCTCAGATTTCTCCCAAAGGTATGTAGCCAGCATAGCCCCTGAAGGAAGGAGATGGCTATCTGTGGACATTATTGGAGGAAATATAGGGAACTACGAACAGACCTTGAAGTCTGAGAGCGGCAGCGACGGGAGCCATCACCTTAGTGAAGATGTGAGGAGCGGAAGAGGTGCCGAAGGGTAGGTCGGCAAACTGGTAATGCCTCTGTGAACGGAATCTTGGATCCTCCTCAGGGCGTCCACGTCCAGGCCTCTCGGGCGAAATTTTGTGCGCCTCTGTGACTGGGATCTGGGGCCAGTAGATCCACACCCTCTACCAGAGGCCTCCCGTGTGCCTCTGGAGGCTTGGGGAAGGGACTTGCCCTTAATGTCCGCAAGACCCTCCATCAAATCGTCCAGTCTGCGTCCAAGAATCTTGGCTCAAACGGTAGCACATAGCGCAAATTTGATGAGGTTACAGCCCTCCAGGGCTTTAGTCAGAGAGGTCTCCTTGTCGCGGTGGATAGAGCTATGTTCGTAGAGGCTACTATCAATTGTTGACAGGAGGCTTCACCCATGAAGTCAGTAACATAAACAGGGAGGACATTGAGGACGTTATGTCGTCCTTAGGGACCCTGGAATCAATAACCCGTTTTATCTGGGCAAGACGGGGAACATAAGCTATCCGCTACAGTAGTGGAGGCTATGGCCACAAAGGCCGAAGCTGAGGCCGCGGAAATAGCATTTTCTCAGGGTCCCACACACGTCGGTCCAGAAGGTCTTGTAAGTTGGAACCATCATCCAGAGGGACCACCGTACCACGAGAGAGCTCCGCGACTGCCAATCCACCTTAGGAGGTGGACCCAAAGGATCTAGCTGTGCTGAGGCTATGGGGTACAGGGTCTCGACCTCTGACAGTCCTCTGTTCAGAAATAGGGACTGGAATTAAAATGAGCTCTCTCAGCATGTTTCCACTCGGTCTCCATCAGCTTGGCCAAAGCTGCGTCCACTTGGAAAGGTGCCTGCCCCCCAGAGGTGGACGGGGAGGCTTCCCCATCAACATCCTTGGTCGCCTGACCGGATGGACTTCAGCAGCCTTCTTTCCCCTAGGGAGTATAGGTCTGCTGGTACTGGAGCTTCGTCATCAGCTGAGATGGTCTCTTCTCCATCAACATCCTTGGTCGCCTGACCGGATGGACTTCAGCAGTCTTCTTTCCCCTGGGGAGTATAGGTCTGCTGGTACTGGAGCTTCGTCATCAGATGAGATGGTCTGATCATTCACACGTAGATGCTCCAGAGATGGAAGGGATAATAAGTGCCTATCCGTGCGCAATTTCTTATGTTTTGGAGATATGGGATGTAGAACCCTATATCCTTGAGACTCCTCCCTGAATTCTTTTACCTCAGGAGGAGGGCCTCAGCAGGAGCGGCAGCAGTATCAATGCAGATTAAAAAAACCCATACAGGTTTTTTTTTTTCCCCTGAATATCAGGCTAAAGAGAACTCTTCCTACTGTCAGGAAGAGGTATTTTGCAGACAGCACAGCCATATACCTCCACTTGGAGGAAGACACCCATCTTCTGTGGTCACCCGGAGGAGGGGTAGAGGACCTACGTGGAGCCCACTCAACTCTGGACCACAGGTAAACCAAGACCTTCTATTTTTACGGGGCTGAGGCACTTCAGCGCTAATACACCTCTGTGAGAATACACAGGAACCAATTCTCACCACCTAGGGTGGTTACAAATGCAATTTCCCAGATATGCCTGTAGCTATAGCCAGCTACAGGTACCCAACCTAAAGAAAAAACTAGGTAGCCCCAGTGCCGCACCTCCCATGAGGCGACCTGAAGCGACCGCTGCAGGCGGCGCTATGGCAGGGCCCCGGGGGGGGCGGCATTTTTGCTTACCTACGACAGTCCAGGACAAGCTGTCCTGGACTGGCTTTGCGTCACCGTCTCGGCAGCCCGGCACGGGAAGCGAGCAGTGTATTGGGGAGGCCCTGTGGACGCATCGCTGCTCCAGTGGCCTCCCCTCACGCTCAGGCAGAGAGCACGTCCTCTCCCTGCCTGCTCTCTGCCTGCTAACGCCGCTCCGCCATGCCCCCTTTGCTCCGCCCCACCCCCCTTCGCTCCGTCCCCTCCTCCGGGGGGGGGGGGGCGGACGGCTTTCTGTTTGTCCGCCTCGGGCGGCAAAAAAGGTAGGTTCACCCCTGGGTAGCCCCACCGGAAACTAATACGGCAGTGCTCCAGTACAAACTGCCCTTTAAATAGGTCCAGGGCCGGAGGGGGGGTGGCCTGTCGCTGTATCAGGCCCTCAAACTTAAAACAAACCCTCGCCAGAGGATTTTAATAATGGTGGTAAAAGAAAAAGAAAACCGCCGCTCGCCACCAAGGGAGCTCACTATCAAGAATAGTCTTCCCTTGAGCACCTTCAGCATACCCCGCCTGGGGCTGTGAGAGTTGCTGGAAATCAGGGATCCTCACTGACATAAGCCTGGCTGCTGTTCACACTAGCTGCGATTTAAGGCAGTGGCAGCGGCTCAGCTTAACAGCCGAGTGAGACCACAAAGCCTGATGAGGGAAGAGAAACTCCGCTCACCCCCAGCTGTGACTGCAGCCCAGGTAAGTGTGCACAGGTGCTGACAACAGCATGGGAGATGACAGACTGCCCATAGCAATAGACATTTAGTGCTTTAGTTTCTGCACTAAACACAGAGAAAAGCTGAAAGCTGCCCCCAATGTCTACAGCTGCCACTGCAGCCCAAGTAAGTGTGTACAGGCACTGATGTGACCCGGACGGCTGCTTAAGTCGTCCAGGTCTTGACCGGGCGTGTGGCCTCTCCAATCCTCCTCTGCTTCCCCCTCCCGGCGGCTTTTGCTGGCCGGGGCGGGGTTTTGGAGGAGGCGGGGCTCACTTGCCTATGTAATCTCCGGCGCTGGGCGGGGACTTCCTCTTGGATCCCCGCCAACGTCGGAGCAGGAAGGATCTCCCTCCCGCCCTCCCCATTTTTGGTTTTGCTTGTTTGTGTTACGGTTGTTTTATTATTTATTGGTTTTGGTGTTTCCTTGCTTTGTTATTTATTCTTGTTCATTTTTCAGGTGTCACAGCTTGCATGTTGGCGGGACCTTGCGCCTTCCCCTTCCCATCCCCCTTCTGGTCATCGGTGGTAGAAGATGGAGCGCGTCACCCGTTGAACATCATACACATGCACACCGCAGGCGGGGCATTCCGGTGACGCGCGTGGTCTAAGAAAAAGGGGAGGGGGATAGCAGGGTTCTGCCGATATGTTTATAGTTTAATAAAGCTGTGACCGACCCCCACAATTTTACCATCCAAGAGCGTGTCAGTGTTTTCTTCTATGTTGGGGTTTAACAGCCGTGGGAGGAGGTGTCCCTTGGGTAGTTATACCACATTCCGCCTGGTCTAACACAACTGCAAGGGAGCTGACAGAACAACCCCAGTAATAGATATTAGTGCAAGCTGCACTAAAACAACCGGAAAAGCTGAAAGAGGATTCATCTTACCTTACTGCTGGCAATGAGTCAAACTGCAGCAGCCGAAAATATGACTGCAATATAATCCTCAGTCTTTCTCCGAAAGAAAGAAAAAGGAAAGGAAGAGAAGCTTGGCAAACACCTTCCTCCAAACCATACAGGAGACCACACAGGCCTCCGCCACCTGTCCCACCATCACAGGACAGAAAAAAACACGCAGGTGGGAGGTCCTTGTGCCTATTATAGGGCCCGGTTGTGCTGGTTAATGAATTAAAAATTCCATCTGTCCTACCAGCTCACAGGGGCAGAATACCCCACTGGTGCTGCTGTTTGACGACAGGAAATTCCTGGTTGGGAGATATATCTCTGTGCAGTCTCCACTTCTGGTTTTGACTTAGGGCCCCTTCACACGGAGTAAACGCGCGTGTATTTTGGCAAAATACATGAGTAAAAATCAGACTCCCATTGACTTCAATGGCATTTTTTTACACGTGTAAAAAAACACGTCAAAATACACGTGTAAAATGTCATTGAAGTCAATGGGAGTCTTATTTTTACACGTGTATTTTGCCAAAATACACGCGCGTTTACTCCGTGTGAAAGGGCCCTTATAGTGATGCAAATTCAATAAAGCTTCAGTAATAAATTTCATAAACCTCTTGGCCTGCAAATGTTACCTGTAAGTGTGTGACATCAATAAGAAGCAAGGAACACGTTCTCCAGCTTTACTGAAACCAGGCACAAGCAGGTGCACAGCACAGAGCAGAAGAACAGAGGACTTTGCTTATAGAAGAGCCGTCAGTAAAGAACAAACATGAGATTTCATATATTAGCATATCTCCCAACTTTCAAAGAACAGAAAGAGGGACATAATGTGCGGAACACTATGCGCAAGGCAGATTTAGCTCCACCCACTTCTGTGTTGACTCCGCCCATTCTCATCAATTTTTTCCATGTGCCCCCACACAGTATAATACTCCTACAGTCACCCGTACATTATATTCCCCCACATTATAATGGTCCCCTCCAATTTCCCCACAGTAAGTCCCTCTCCTCGTGCCCTAGTTTAAAGTGGTGCAAAATAGGGGGGGGGGGGGGATTAAACTGGGGCAGCTGGAAGGGGACATTAAACTGTAGGGGTAACTGGAGGATGATATTAAACTGGGGGCAACTAGAAGCGGACATGTTGCCCCTAGTTTAATGTTCCTTTCCCCCAGCTTATTGTAAACTGTATTTCAGTGGAGAAGAAGACTTAAAAAAGGTTGTTGAACAGTAGACAGTTATTGGCTTTTGGTAAATTTTAGATCAGTGGCAAGTGCAGTCCTCCAAGCGATCAGCTCAATCACAGTGGTCACCTGACACTTTATATACCCCCACACATAGATTTGTCTGTCCCTACAGTCCTGGGATAAGACATCCAGCCTTGTCCAAGACTCACCTATGCCACACCAAATAGATGTTACAGTGAATAGTAATATAGCAAACCAGGAAAGTGCCCTCAAAGAAGTGTTATATTAGAGATGTGTTGTCACTGTATATATCCCATAGCACCACCTTGTGTAACTTCACCAGAACCGCATGACATAATCCAACACTATAGTAGTAGTGTAATAGTTCAGCGTTACTTTATCGGGTAAATACGTCTCATAAATAGAAAATATGTTATAGAAAAAAGAAATTCACTTAACAGACGAATAGTCTTAAGTATAAAAATCCTGATGTTTTGTATTTGCAGCGTTTAGTCCAGTGTGATACCGACCACAAACAGGCCCTGGGCGAAGACGTTTGTCCTGCATCGCCCCTCATATTGCATTCACGAGGCTTCCTGTCAGCAGAGGGCGCATCACTGGAGCCCGGGCAGGGTAAGTAGTCTACATTCACACCAATGTGCTCTAGGTCCACATGGTCCACCTGAGGGGCGCCTGTTTTTGAGTGTATTAAATGATTAGTGAAAACAGACAAAAATAGAACATGACCTATCAAATGACATGAACATCGACCAATAAGTCATGAGAATTGCTCCCTTTCTCATACACTATCACTGAGGCAAGGGTAACAGGTCCTAGCTTTTAAATATTATTTCACTGAGGGGAAAAGAAAATCCCAAGAAGAGGAACAAACAAAAAATCTAAAACTTCACCTTTATTAAGATTTGATAAAAAATTAACATATAAAGGTAAAAACTAGAGATGAGCGAACAGTGTTCTATCGAACTCATGTTCGATCGGATATTAGGCTGTTCGGCATCTTCGAATCGAATCGAACACCGCGTGGTAAAGTGCGCCATTACTCGATTCCCCTCCCACCTTCCCTGGCGCCTTTTTTGCTCCAGTAACAGCGCAGGGTAGGTGGGACAGGAACTACGACACCGGTGACGTTGAAAAAAGTAGGCAAAACCCATTGGCTGCCGAAAACATGTGACCTCTAATTTAAAAGAACAGCGCCGCCCAGGTTCGCGTCATTCTGAGCTTGCAATTCACCGAGGACGGAGGTTTCCGTCCAGTTAGCTAGGGCTTAGATTCTGGGTAGGCAGGGACAGGCTAGGATAGGAAGGAGAAGACAACCAACAGCTCTTATAAGAGCTAAATTCCAGGGAGAAGCTTGTCAGTGTAACGTGGCACTGACGGGCTCAATCGCCGCAACCCAGCTTTCCCAGGATCCTGAATGGAACACACTGACAGTGTATTCCCGTATACCCGATATATACCCCCGATACCCGTTCCAACGGTGTGCCCCCCCCACCTTCACCCCAGAAATACCCTGCAAGTCCCCTAGCAATAGAATTGGGGCTATATACACCCACTATTTTTGCTACTGCCATATAGTGCCATTGTCTGACTGGGAATTCAAAGAATATATTGGGCTTACATATAACTTCAATTCCAGGGAGAAGCTTGTCAGTGTAACGTGGCACTGACGGGCTCAATCGCCGCAACCCAGCTTTCCCAGGATCCTGAATGGAACACACTGACAGTGTATTCCCGTATACCCCATATATACACCCCAAATCCCCGTTCCAACGGTGTGCCCCCCCACCTTCACCTCAGAAATACCCTGCAAGTCCCCTAGCAATAGAATTGGGGCTATATACACCCACAATTTTTACTACTGGTATACAGTGCCATTGTCTGACTGGGAATTCAAAGAATATATTGGGAATACAAATACCCTCATTTCTTGCTACTGCCATATAGTGCCAGTTTCTGACTGGTAATTCAAAGAATATATTGGGGTTACGTGCACCCACAATTTTTGCTACTGGTATATAGTGCCATTGTCTGACTGGGAATTCAAAGAATATATTGGGGTTACAAATACCCTCATTTCTTGCTACTGGTATATAGTGCCAGTTTCTGACTGGTAATTCAAAGAATATATTGGGGTTATAAATACCCTCATTTCTTGCTACTGGTATATAGTGCCATTGTCTCACTGGGAATTCAAAGAATATATTGGGGTTACGTGCACCCACAATTTTTGCTACTGGTATACAGTGCCATTGTCTGACTGGGAATTCAAAGAATATATTGGGGTTATAAATACCCTCATTTCTTGCTACTGGTATATAGTGCCATTGTCTGACTGGTAATTCAAAGAATATATTGGGAATACAAATACCCTCATTTCTTGCTACTGCCATATAGTGCCAGTTTCTGACTGGGAATTCAAAGAATATATTGGGGTTACGTGCACCCTCATTTCTTGCTACTGGTATATAGTGCCATTGTCTGACTGGGAATTCAAAGAATATATTGGGGTTACAAATACCCTCATTTCTTGCTACTGCCATATAGTGCCAGTTTCTGACTGGTAATTCAAAGAATATATTGGGGTTACGTGCACCCACAATTTTTGCTACTGGTATATAGTGCCATTGTCTGACTGGGAATTCAAAGAATATATTGGGGTTACAAATACCCTCATTTCTTGCTACTTGTATATAGTGCCATTGTCTGACTGGGAATTCAAAGAATATATTGGGGTTACGTGCACCCACAATTTTTGCTACTGGTATATAGTGCCAATTTCTAACTGGGAATTCAAAATGCGCAAGGCTCCCGGAAAGGGCCGTGGGCGAGGTCAGGGGAATGGTTCTGGGGAGCAAGGTAGCAGTGAAGCCACAGGGCGTCCCGTGCCTACTCCTGTGGGGCAGCAAGCATTGCGCCACTCCACAGTGCCAGGGTTGCTTGCCACATTAACTAAACTGCAGGGTACAAACCTTAGTAGGCCCGAGAACCAGGAACAGGTCTTGCAATGGCTGTCAGAGAACGCTTACAGCACATTGTCCAGCAGCCAGTCAGACTCTGCCTCCTCTCCTCCTATTACCCAACAGTCTTGTCCTCCTTCCTCCCAAAATTCCGAAGCTTCACAGAACAATAACCCCAACTGTCCCTGCTCCCCAGAGCTGTTCTCCGCTCCTTTCATTGTCCCTCAACCTGCCTCTCCACGTCACGATTCCACGAACCTAACAGAGGAGCATCTGTGTCCAGATGCTCAAACACTAGAGTCTCCTCCATCTCCGTTCGATTTGGTGGTGGATGACCAGCAACCCACCCTCATCGACGATGATGTGACGCAGTTGCCGTCAGGGCATCCAGTTGACCGGCGCATTGTGCGGGAGGAGGAGATGAGACAGGAGTTGGAAGAGGAAGTGGTGGATGATGAGGACACTGACCCGACCTGGACAGGGGGGATGTCAAGCGGGGAAAGTAGTGTGGATGTTGAGGCAGGTGCAGCACCAAAAAGGGTAGCTAGAGGCAGAGGTCAGCAGCTTAGGCGAAGCCAGGCCACACCCGGAATCTCCCAAGATGTTCCAGTTCGTACCCAGCCCCGAAAAACTCCCACCTCGAGGGCACGTTTCTCGAAGGTGTGGAGTTTTTTCAAGGAATGCGCCGAGGACAGATATAGTGTTGTCTGCACAATTTGCCTCTCGAAATTGATTAGGGGCTCTGAGAAGAGCAACCTGTCCACCACTTCAATGCGCCGTCATTTGGAATCCAAGCACTGGAATCAGTGGCAGGCAGCAACGGCAGGACAAAGGCCGCCTGCCGTTCACGCCACTGCCACTGCCTCTGCCACTGCCTCTGCCTCTGCCACTGCCACTGCTGACTGTGCTGGCGATGCACTCCAGAGGACGAGCCAGGACACCACTTCATCTGCCTCCGCCACTTTGTTGACTTCTCCCTCATCCTCCCCTGTTCCTGTCTTATCTCCTTCTCCTGCACCATCAAAGGCACCATCAGGCGCTTCTTTACAACAACCCACCATCTCTCAGACATTGGAGCGGCGGCAGAAATACACTGCTAACCACCCACACATGCAAGCCTTGAACGCCAACATCGCTAAACTGCTGGCCCAGGAGATGTTGGCGTTCCGGCTTGTTGAAACTCCCGCCTTCCTGGACCTGATGGCAACTGCGGCACCTCGCTATGCCGTCCCTAGCCGTCACTACTTCTCCCGGTGTGCCGTCCCCGCCTTGCACCAGCACGTGTCACTCAACATCAGGCGGGCCCTTAGTTCCGCGCTTTGCACAAAGGTCCACTTGACCACCGACGCGTGGACAAGTGCATGCGGACAGGGACGCTACATTTCACTGACGGCACACTGGGTGAATGTAGTTGAGGCTGGGACTGCTTCCCAAACTGGCCCGGTGTACCTCGTCTCCCCGCCTAACATTCCTGGCAGGGACACGAGAAGAACACCTCCCTCCTCCTCCTCTACCGCCTCCTCCTCCACCACCGCCTCCTCCTCCGCCACCGCCTCCTCCTCCGCTGTTAGATTGACCCCAGCTACGAGTTGGAAACGTTGCAGCACTGGCGTTGGTAGACGTCAGCAGGCTGTGCTGAAGCTGATCAGCTTGGGGGACAGACAGCACACTGCCTCCGAGGTGAGGGATGCCCTCCTCGATGAGACGGCAATATGGTTTGAGCCGCTGCACCTGGGCCCAGGCATGGTCGTTTGTGATAACGGCCGGAACCTGGTAGCAGCTCTGGAGCTTGCCGGACTCCAACATGTTCCATGCCTGGCCCACGTCTTCAACCTAGTGGTGCAACGTTTCCTAAAGAGCTACCCCAATGTTCCAGAGCTACTGGTGAAAGTGCGGCACATGTGCGCCCACTTTCGCAAGTCGACAGTAGCCGCTGCTAGCTTAAAATCTCTCCAGCAACGCCTGCATGTGCCACAACACCGGCTTTTGTGCGACGTCCCCACACGCTGGAACTCAACGTTTCAGATGTTGAATAGAGTGGTTGAGCAGCAGAGACCTTTGATGGAATACAGCTACAAAACCCTAGGGTGCCACAAAGTCAGCTGCCTCAGTTTCACATCCATGAGTGGCCATGGATGAGAGACCTTTGTGACATCCTACGGGTCTTTGAGGAGTCCACAAGGAGGGTGAGCTCTGAGGATGCGATGGTGAGCCTTACAATCCCGCTCTTGTGTGTTCTGAGAGAATCCCTGATTGACATCAGGGATAACTCAGATCACACAGAGGAGTTAGGGATAGCATCCGATCCGTCACAGCTGGAGAGTAGGTCCACACATCTGTCCGCTTCACTGCGTTTAATGGAGGAGGAGGAGGAGGAGGAGGAGGAAGAAGAGTTGTCCGATGATGTGATGGTGATACAGGAGGCTTCCGGGCAACTTCGAATCGTCCCATTGTTGCAGCGCGGATGGGTAGACATGGAGGATGAGGAGGAAATGGAGATTGAACTTTCCGGTGGGGCCAGAGGAGTCATGCCAACTAACACTGTGGCAGACATGGCTGAGTTCATGTTGGGGTGCTTTACAACCGACAAGCGTATTGTCAAAATCATGGAGGACAACCAGTACTGGATCTTTGCTATCCTTGACCCCCGGTATAAAAACAACATCTCGTCTTTTATTCCGGTAGAGGGGAGGGCCAATCGCATCAATGCTTGCCACAGGCAATTGGTGCAGAATATGATGGAGATGTTTCCAGCATGTGACGTTGGCGGCAGGGAGGGCAGTTCCTCCAGTAGGCAACCAAGTTCTCACCGGTCCACACAAACGAGGGGCACACTGTCTAAGGTCTGGGACACCTTGATGGCACCCCCTCGCCAAAGTGCCGCCACGGAGGGTCCTAGTGTCACCAGGCGTGAGAAGTATAGGCGCATGTTGCGGGAATACCTTTCCGACCACAGCCCTGTCCTCTCCGACCCCTCTGCGCCCTACACGTATTGGGTGTCGAAGTTGGACCTGTGGCTTGAACTTGCCCTATATGCCTTGGAGGTGCTGTCCTGTCCTGCCGCCAGCGTCCTATCTGAGAGGGTGTTCAGTGCAGCCGGTGGCATCATCACTGACAAGCGCACCCGTCTGTCAGCTGAGAGTGCCGACCGGCTCACTTTGATAAAAATGAACCACCACTGGATAGAGCCTTCATTTTTGGGCCCACCTGTGTAAAGCACCCCAACATGAAACTCCATGTCTGTACTCAACCTCTCCAATTCCTCTGCATCCTCATACTCATCCACCATAAGTGTTGCACAATTCTGCTAATACTAGGCTCCCTCCACCCTGATTTCCCCCAACTCTGCTGGTTAGAGGCTCCCTCCACCCTGATTTCCACCAACTCTGCTGGTTAGAGGCTCCCTCCACCCTGCTTTCCCACAACTCTGCTGGTTACAGGCTCCCTCCACCCTGATTTCCCACAACTCTGCTGGTTAGAGGCTCCCTCCACCCTGATTTCCACCAACTCTGCTGGTTAGAGGCTCCCTCCACCCTGCTTTCCCACAACTCTGCTGGTTAGAGGCTCCCTCCACCCTGCTTTCCCACAACTCTGCTGGTTAGAGGCTCCCTCCACCCTGATTTCCACCAACTCTGCTGGTTAGAGGCTCCCTCCACCCTGCTTTCCCACAACTCTGCTGGTTAGAGGCTCCCTCCACCCTGATTTCCACCAACTCTGCTGGTTAGAGGCTCCCTCCACCATGAATTGGTCCAAACTGGGCTGTTTAGAGGCTCCCTCCACCATGAATTGGTCCAAACTGGGGTTTTTAGAGGCTCCCTCCACCATGAATTGGTCCAAACTGGGCTGTTTAGAGGTTCCCTCCACCATGAATTGGTCCAAACTGGGGTTTTTAGAGGCTCCCTCCACCATGAATTGGTCCAAACTGGGCTGGTTAGAGGCTCCCTCTACCATGAATTTGCCCAAACTGGGCTGTTTAGAGGCTCCCTCCACCATGAATTGATCCAAACTGGGGTTTTTAGAGGCTCCCTCCACCATGAATTGGTCCAAACTGGGCTGTTTAGAGGCTCCCTCCACCATGAATTGGTCCAAACTGGGGTTTTTAGAGGCTCCCTCCACCATGTATTGGTCCAAACTGGGGTTTTTAGAGGCTCCCTCCACCATGAATTTGCCCAAACTCTGCTGGTTAGAGGCTCCCTCCACCATGAATTTGCACAAACTGGGCTGTTTAGAGGCTCCCTCCACCATGAATTTGCCCAAACTGGGCTGTTTAGAGGCTCCCTCCACCATGAATTGGTCCAAACTGGGGTTTTTAGAGGCTCCCTCCACCATGAATTGGTCCAAACTGGGGGTTTTTAGAGGCTCCCTCCACCATGAATTTGCCCAAACTGGGCTGTTTAGAGGCTCCCTCCATCATGAATTGGTCCAAACTGGGGTTTTTAGAGGCTCCCTCCACCATGAATTGGTCCAAACTGGGGTTTTTAGAGGCTCCCTCCACCATGAATTTGCCCAAACTCTGCTGGTTAGAGGCTCAATCCACCCTGATTTTCAAAACAAATGTTGGTGCCAACCTCAACTTACTACAAGGGCCAAATTCACTGCTGGTGACAAGCTCTCCTCACTGCAAGTGCCAAATACACATGTTTCAAGGTGTTTTCCTACTGTCAGAGAGGTGGTATTGAGTGTGTAAAGTGTGTAGTTGTTAGGCTGTGATGTTGGGGTAATAGAGGGTCTTTGGTGTGTTAGATGCCCCCAGACATGCTTCCCCTGCTGTCCCAGTGTCATTCCAGGGTGTTGGCATCATTTCCTGGGGTGTCATAGTGGACTTGGTGACCCTCCAGACACGGATTTGGGTTTCCCCCTTAACGAGTATATGTTCCCCATAGACTATAATGGGGTTCGAAACCCGTTCGAACACACGAACATTGAGCGGCTGTTCGAATCGAATTTCGAACCTCGAACATTTTAGTGTTCGCTCATCTCTAATTATTTGTAGGAAAAGAAGAATAAGATTTGGCTATCCTGAGACAATAAGTGATATCACTGTAGAAAATATATGAAAACTTGACAAGTTCTTTATGATTTAATGGATGTGTGTTGTCTGGAGCTCCAGTATGACGTTTGCATGTATGGATGGTTCAGAGAGATGAATGGGCCCATATGTATGTCAGTTATATGTACATGTTACATGTGTTTGCTATATGTACATGCTCTGTTTGTCCATGTCTGTATTGTTACTTTTTTTTTAGTGTCCACAGCGAGCAGATGAAGATACTGACGGCTGATAACCCCACAGAGGGTGGTGATAAGTAGATATGAAAGTGAGACATAAGTTCTTTCCATCGTTGAATATATATATATATATATATATATATATATATATATATATATATATATGTGTTCTGGTGAATATGAGATGTACTTGATTCAACATGTACATGTACTATGTACTCAGTGTTTATTGGTGCTTGTGTGTATCAAGGATATCACATGGGCTTTATACTTGTAATATAAATATTGGTTATGGGTTTATACTATAAATCCATGAATGTTAACAATCGGGATTTATTGTGTGAAAACGTTTTATCTGATACCTGTACATGTACATTGTTATTGGTCATTGTTACTCAGATGATTCATTCTGATATATATATATATATATATATATATATATATATATATATCAGAATGAATCATCTGAGTAACAATATATATATATATATATATATATATATATATATATATATATATATAACAATATATATATATGACAATATATATATATATATATATATATTGAGCATTTAACAAATTATTTGTAATTCTGAAGTGTTTAGAAGTTGTAGAGAACTGAATTCACTTAGGATTGTATAAATAAGTCTGAATACAGGTTTGACAAGTTTGGGGAAAGCCAGCCAGCTGCGTCCATGATAAGACACTGTTCAATTTTACAGTGGAAACAAAGAGAACAATGGCTGGACCGCTCAGACTACAGAGTGTCTTATTTATGTCCCAAAAGCCCTATTGTATAACTGCTGATAAGTGTCCGAAGGGCAAATGAAGTATTGTACTGCCCTGAATATCGTAAGTGAGGCACTGGAATCTATTTAGAAGCAGCTGCATTGTGAGTAATCACTTGTTGGAGATAGTTTATGTCATTTGTGATTATGTTTTATATGATATTAGGTGAATTTATTGGGTTATCCGTTATTATCACCTTAACTATGGTAAATACTAAAAGAGTAAAGCGGTGACAATGGAAGTGACTGGATGTGGGGGGAGGAGAGCTCACTCCTATCCACTGCCAGAAACAGCCAGAGTATGGAAAGATTAGACAAATGTTTTATGGGAAACAAAGTGAATATTATTGCGATATGTTGATAATTTTTTATTCTTTGTGCCACAGATAGACAGACATGAACCTGATGTGTTTTCCTCTATCAGAACGGTGGTAAGGCAATCCTCACACAGGTAGGCAGATGTCATATTTCCTTGGCAAGATAGAGCAAGATATGGCTCTACAATCCTCCTCAAACATCTCATTTCAGCCTTGTTTGACTTTTGAATCCTGCAACTCTTTTACCAGTGATTCAAAGCGGGGAGTAGATGATGAGAATTTTTTTTTAAATTTTTTTATTTTATTAATGAGATATTTTTAAACTCCCTCTCAGAAGAGTCAGTTTCAGTCATGTTATTGATGCCCCATTGGAGAATCCTGACTATGAGATGTTTGTGGACGGTTCCAGGTACCTAACAGAAAAAGGCAAATTTGTTACAGGGTATGCTGTAGTTACTATACATGACACCATAGTATAAGAAGCCCTTCCACCACACATGTCAGTATAAGAGGCTGAATTAAAAGCCCTTATAGAAACCTGCAAAGTAGCTAAGCATAGCACAGTAAACATTTACACTGACTCCAGGTATGCGTTTGGCATTGCACATGGTTCCAATATGGAGGTCCAGGAACTTCCTTACGGCACAGAGCAAACCAATTAAGAATGGAAACTCAGTAAGTCAGTTGATGGTCGGCCATATTGCTCCCTAAGCAGTTGGCAATTGTGAAAGTCAGAGCTCACACAAAGGGAAGAGACCCTGAGAGTATTGGAAATGAAAAGGCTGATCAAGCAGCCAAAGCAGCGGCACTGCTGCCATGGAAGGGTCTCAACCAGGTGAGAAAAATGAATATTGACCTAGCAGACCCCAAGGGGTTGTACTCTAAGGTGACTGGTGCCAGAGAATGTGAAGGAATGTGGAAAATGGGGGATAGCAGCATACCCCCAAATGGCTGGTTTGGCCCACGGTAAGGTGCATGCCTCTTGAAAATGCCATGGAGTCACTAGTGGGTAAACTATAGTTTGCCTCAGGTTTTGGAAGGGCTGCAGGGAATCATGTAAAAGCATGTCACATAGGTGCTCTACACAATCCAGGACAGGGAGTTAAAACACCTACCACATGCACATCAAAATCCCTGTATCCATTCTGGAGAATACAAGTAGTTTACATACAATGGCCTGAATCTGGAACGTACGAATATGTGTTGGTCTGTGTGGATTTGTTCTCAGGTTGGATCAGCCGAGCAACGACACAGGTAACTGCCAAGAAATTGATGTCTGAGCTTGTGTGTAGATTGGGGATACCTGAGATGATAGAGTCTGATAGAGGTAAACATTTCACAGGTGAAATAATGAAGAAAATAATGTATGTATTGGGGATTGAGCAGAGTTCAGGCAAAGTAGAAAAGTTGAAGTGCACACTCAAGGTGCTTTATGGAAGGGTGCTTACACTAAGGGTTGTATTTCCCCAGACTTTACAACTTAAGTATGATAAGTACTGCCAAATGTGTCCAGAACTTGTGACAAAGACTGAAAGTAACACATGAACAGGTGTTTTCTTCTATTCCAGACCCTATTTGATTTTTCAGGAGCACATAGCTTGCAGGTGGTGATTGGGTGATCGTGAAAAGACATATCAGAAAGCTTCTTGAACCAAGATTTGATGGTCCCTGCCAAGTGCTGCTAACTACTAATATTTCTATGAAACTTGAAGGAAAGAGTAACTGTATCCATGCTTCACATGGCAAGGAAGTCTCTACACACAAAAGCAATGAAGATTCTCCTGATGATGCTGTTACAGATGGTCCTGGCGATAAGCCCGCATAGAATATTTGACAATGAGTGGGACAATAAGTTTCTTGAACATCATATAATCTTGAACGAAGATCTGAATGTGTCAGATTGTAGGATATGTACTCATAGCCCCATGTTAGCCTCAGTCATGTTATATACATAGCTGTTTTCATAACACAACAGGAAATATTTAAAGTAGAGATACATAGTCTAAGCAAGTGAATGTCAGTAAAGTTGCAGTAATAATCTTATGTTTATTTTGTTTGAAAAACACAAAGCAGACCGAAAATAACAGGCCAGAACTATGATTGAGATTAGGTTGGAATACAGGAACATATGAGGGGAATCTGGGAAAGTCCAGCAGTAGACATTAATTCACTGAAGTACCTAAATATGAATTCCTGTATTCAACTATCTCAAAATGTGGGAAATGTTAGGATCACATCCTCCATCTTGTATTTTGTCAGTCATCTTGTCCCTATCAGAGATAAGTAGTTTTGTCTCACAAAGGAATTGGTTAGACTAATTAACATGGAGATGCTATGGACTGTGTACTATTGAGATTTTAAACAAAAGATCAAAGAAGAGAAACCCTTCATTAGGTTATAAGGAGATGGAATGTTAATGAATCCTTATCTAACTAATAGTCTTCAAGGAGGATGTAAACACAGGATGTCTATAGCCTA
The DNA here is from genome assembly GCF_031893055.1 of Leptodactylus fuscus. Taxonomy (NCBI): domain Eukaryota; kingdom Metazoa; phylum Chordata; class Amphibia; order Anura; family Leptodactylidae; genus Leptodactylus; species Leptodactylus fuscus. The sequence continues at coordinate 317,733 of NW_027440693.1, read as the reverse complement.
TTGATTGTTAGCTCCAAGGCTGGAGTGGTCTGACCAGCATGTTATCATTATCTCTCTTGCCATGATATATGCAGCTAGACTTTGTTTCATGAGAAAGTCCATCCCAGTTTGGATAGTAATAATGAGATGGAGATTACAGAAGGCTTTTGCCAATAGTCACAGGCTAGGTTTAGGTTACAACTCTACAACCAATCATGTTATGCCAACTATGTTATGTTATAATCCAACCTGCTCTTGTCTGTATTGTATTTAAACTACCTTTTCCTATCATTAAAATCAGAACTCACTTGATACACCAGGTGTGTGTGTGTGTGTGTGTGTGTGTGTGTGTGTGACACAGGCCTGATATTTGATTTGGAACTCTGCAACATACTCTATTATGAGGACCCCTTGATGTCCCTAACAATATATATATAGTCAATGACATCTGTAAAAACAAGAGCAATAAATAATATCTGTCCTGCAGTAAAAATGTTGACCTGGTATAACTTTTTCCCAATGTTTATAGAGTATACAGTACTGTGCAAAGTGCAAGTATGGAAAACATTTTGCACAGTTCACACGGAGACAAGGAGGCGGATTTTGACAGCAGATTTTACCTCAAAATCCGGCTCCATAGAATGGTGGTCTATGGAGACCTCTAGCTTTCTTTTTTCTGCTAGCAGTTTTCTGCCTGAAGAAAGTAATAAAAGTGAATGGGAAGCCCAAAACGCATTGCGGTCTTGGGCCATTCACTTCAGGGGAGGGGAAAACCGCCTGGTGTTTTTTTAAGCGGTTTTTACGAAAAACCGCTTAAAAAAAACGTTCTAAAAAACGTGGCAAGGTCCAAAAAAAGCTTCCTAATTACGAAGCTTTTTTTTTTCCGGACCAAAAGAAGCGACACGTAATGTAGGTGTGAACTAGCCCTAAGGCTGGTCTTACACGGCCACAATGTAAGTCCGCAAATGATCCACAATTGATGGTTTTGAATTGCGGACCATTTACGGACACATTATATTCAGTATGACCTCTTACACCACCGGATATTTTATCTGTGGTGTGCCGGGCCGCAATCGAGGTCCGCACTTTATAGCGCAGGTCCGCAAAGGCCGTGAATTCACGGCACTGCACGGTCTCACCCCTAGAACTCTATGGGCGAGTGCGGCAGTTCACGGGCGTCTACGGTGTCAATGTTGCTGATCAGCAACTTGCGGACCATAAAATCATTACGGCCGTGTAAGAGCAGCCTTAGAATACTTAAGTGTTTATAGTTTATTTATACACAACTAAATATAGGGCAAAAAATTGGCAAAGCAATATAAATAGAACACTATGCTAAAAAAGCGCACTGCCACAGAAATTGTTTAGCAAAAAATATATAAAGCTTTATTTAAATACATTTTAAAACATATATAAGACAGAAATAATGAATGGGGTGATACAACCAAACAGAACAATGAAGGCCCAAGATGGAATACTAATGGTTGATGATGAATAAATGACACTTACATTACATATATATAAGGATATGTGAAACATCCATGGTTTCTAAAGTGCATATATAACACATAGTTTTTTAAAGTGCAAATATTCTGTGAAATAACATGATACCAAGTGGTAAATTACCTATGGGTGGACCTTCATGTAGTGAACACGCCCCGACGCGCGTTTCGCCACTACCGTGGCTTCGTCTTTTTTTTTCCCCCTGACGAAGCCACGGTAGTGGCGAAACGCGTGTCGGGGTGCGTTCACTACATGAAGTTCCACCCATAGGTAATTTACCACTTGGTATCATGTTATTTCACAGAATATTTGCACTTTAAAAAACTATATGTTATATATGCACTTTAGAAACCATGGATGTTTCACATATCCTTATATATATGTAATGTAAGTGTCATTTATTCATCATCAACCATTAGTATTTCATCTTGGGCCTTCATTGTTCTGTTTGGTTGTATCACCCCATTCATTATTTCTGTCTTATATATGTTTTAAAATGTATTTAAATAAAGCTTTATATATTTTTTGCTAAACATTTTCTGTGGCAGTGCGCTTTTTTAGCATAGTGTTCTATAGTTTATTTATGTCAAATAGCAAAATAAAGTGAATGAAGGAAAAAGAAATGTAAATCTCATCAATATTTGGTATGACCTTTGCCCTTTGGAGGAGGAGTCCTGGAGGTGATAATATGGCCCTGATCTCAACATCATCCAGTCTGTCTTGGACTACAGGAGGATTGGAGCAAGCTTATATTCATGGAATATCTGTGCTTAGTTCTCCAAGACGGCGGGAACAACCTCTCTGCTGAATTCCTTCAAAAACTGTCATGAAGGGTACAAAGAAGAACTGATGGAAGTCAAAGGTCAAACTGAATATTCTCTTTTCACTAATTTTGTTTTATTAATTGAAAAAAATAAAGTATTGACACTTCTATTGCTGGAAGCGTTCTTACTTTGCAGCCTTGCCTGTCTCAAGCTTTTTGCACAACACGCAGTACATTGTGAATACTTCACCAGGATTCTCTGCCGTCACCCAATGTCTGTTGTAGCTACCATATGGTATTTGTGTAGCTAACCAGTAGCTACTCGCCTCTGTGCACAAAAACAACCTTGATAGAAGTACAATAAACAATCCCGATTTGGATAATTGCATGATAGATTATAATGTTCCAGAACGCCCTAGAGGATAATGATGTTTTGTATAATGTGCCGTTCCTAAGACGGACTCTGAAATGGAAAGAAAATTTCTAGAATACTTTGCAGAGCCCAGAATATTATTGTATTTCACACTACATTAAGGAAGTCAAACCAAATGAAATGTGAATGAGTGTTAAGTCCGGGTTATTATCTCCAACTGAGATCCTTAAACCTTTGATAAAAAGACTTGTACTGTAAGCGTAAGATCAGAAACAGCGAGAGACACGAAGTCGCAGTGCAAAGTGCTGTGCAGACTTGTAGGCTGGCAATCTATGTACAGTTGTGCTAAAACGTTTCCATCCCCCGGCAGACTTTTTTTTTTTTTTTTTTTTGGGGGGGGGGTTGGCCTTTTTTCAGAGAATATGAAGATAACACAGAACCTTTCTCTCTCCTCATGGTCAGTGGTCGGGTGACTCCATTTATTGTCAAACTTCTGTGTTTTCTCCTTTTCAATCATAATGACAATCAAGACCATCCCGATGCCCCTGTTTGGAAGTTCCCCTCCCCCGGTGACTTTAGCCTGATAATGCCCAGAAGGTGACACAAAGGGGTTTGAATGGGGGGCAACACGGTGGCTCAGTGGTTAGCACTGTACATCAGCTATCTCCGGCACTCTCATTGAAGTGAATGCAAGTGATGACAACCACAAGCCCTCCATACATGCAGCCTGGCAGTGCTCAGAGAGGGAAAATGGTCCTGCAGACTTCACTTCATGAGACAACCCTTTAACACTGTCTCATGCGCTGTACATTGTGCAGTGGTAGATTTAGGCGCTGCAGTAGTGTTAGGGAGGGTTCACACAGTGTAATAGCGCGGCGCATACGATCCCCGCTCCCCGCTCCCATTGAAATCAATGGGAGCGTGTACGGCCCGCAAAGGCTCCCGCGGCGTAGACGTGCCACATCACGCGGCACGTTACACCGTGTGAACCCTCCCTTACACATCTTACAGTGCGCAGTGTGGCTTTTTAACAATACCGGTCGCCACACTGTCTTGGAACAGCTACAGGGTTTCTGGTTGTCAGTTCCCTGTCCATGTAATATTGATGACCTAAGGATATTAATATGTAATATTTATGGTCTAAGGTTAAGTGGATAAAGGCGGATAATCCATATAATATACAAAGACATCATTTATATTAGGGTGCCAGGGAACACTCCGGATAGAGACACTGTGGGGAAATTCAAAACGGGGTGTGGCTTTATCCCAAAGGGGGCATGTCCTAAAAAGTTTTGCATTGTGTGTACCACTCCTCCTCTGTCCATGAAAAACTTTGCATGGTACACGCCACCTTAAATCGCTCGCTCCAACCAGGGAACTTGTTAAAAATTTGACTCCCACCCCTGCTTGGGAGAATTCACTGGCATCCAAAAACTGGAAGAATAAATGCGCTAAAACATCACTTTTATTAATGCCATTAAAATCTCAACACTATAAATAGATCATCTTCTCGGTCACTATTCACTGAATCAAGAATTCGTCCACTATATGTGAAGAATATCAGACTATGTCCAATAATGATGGTCAGTGGGACGGGCAATAGGGGTAGCGAGAACTTCATATCCCTTCACAGGAACCCTAACTCCCTTTGACCAACTTAGACATGTCAAATGAACAATCAGCATAGGTAACAGTGGTAAAGCTGTGGCTCACAACAGATGTATACTTAGAGTATAACCTGGCAACTTAGCCCGAGGCTACTGGCCTTATGCCACACCAACAGGGTCTGGTAACCTGAATATCTCTCTGTGAACCACAAGCACCTATTGCTGTATGTTACAACAAGGACATGAAGCTAACGTCGCTCTCAATGACCCTAATAAATTTACCAACGCCTTTCATCAGCAATTGACTCATCAGGGGCCGATAATTAGAAACACAAAATGGGTGAAAGCAAGTCCACAAACATATATAATGTGTGACCACAAGTGACCGCACTGGTGCCGGCGATAACGTGCGTGCAAAGAGGTCTGCCATATAAAGGGGAGTCTCCTCCCACATCCCTATGTGTCGACCAATCCTGGAGCAATCTCTGTCACTCCCACGGACCGCAATCATACCTCTGGCCACCTGACTGAGGCATCTGATGCACCGCCCAGTCAGGGGGATCCACCAATCCTGTACTCTCTGTAACTGTTCCTCTGATAATGTTATCATGTCGGCGCTTGCCTCCTCCTCCTGCCTACGTAGACACTCGTTGCCAACCTAACTAGCAATGCCTCATGGCCAAACCACACCTCTACGCAGGGTCGGACTGGGGTGTCTAGGGCCCACCAGTGGAATTGTTTCTAGGGGCCCACCACCAGGACCCTGCAGACCAGCGATACCGAGACAGGGCAGCTAAAGGTAATACCATCTCGGGAGCCATGCTGCTCACCCGCCATACAATGTGCAACAACATACTACCTAAACCTACTGCTACACTCTGTATGGAAAGTGAACAGCGCGGCTCCTAGAAATGTTACCATTACCTGTAGCCACACTGTCCTGCAACAGCTGATCTGCAGAGGTCCTGGCTGTATCACAGATGTAATATTGATGACCTATCCTAAGGACAGACCATCAATATTATAAAGATGGATCAATCCTTTAAAGATTTGTCCAGGAATTGGATCAACCCATGTGCCTGGAGGGAGGTGTAAAATAAAAAATAAATAAAAAGCGCCTTCACCTGTCCCCATTGCTCCGGTGTCCGCGCCAGTGTCCATTTAGTCTTGTGCCGGCGCCTCCTTGCTGGGAGTCCTGCACCTCATGGGACCACTGACACCAATCAGATGCAGGATTTCCAGAAATAAGGCCATGAGACAGAACAGACACAGGCGGGAGGATAGCGGGGGATGGGGACAAAAGCTCAATGAAAAACATTGCGTCTCACTGTTGTGCCTAATCCTAAGAGGACCTTTCACCATTTGGGGTACATGCGGTTTAATACACCGCTAGAAAGCGACAGTGCGCTGAATTCAGTGCAGCTTTCACGTTCTGTGGCCCCGGTGAAGAGCTATCGGTGCCGGTACCGTAGCTCTTCACTGTCAGAAGGGCGTGTCTAACAGTCAATCAGTAACGCCCTTCCTCGCAGTAGCGTCTATTGCGCTGTACTGTGTGAGGGGGCTTTGCTTACCACCTAGTGATGACGCTGAGCGGTGAGGAACGCTACCACCCCCCAGTACACGTCTATGGACGAGCATTATCAGGAGGGGAGGGGGCCTTCCTCCCCAATCTCACAGTACAGTGCAATAGGCGCTGCTGGGAAGAAGGACGTTCCTGACTGACTGTAAGACACGCCTTCTGACAGTGAAGAGTTACGGTACCGGGACCGATAGCTCTTCACCGGGGGCACAGAACAGGAAAGCTGCACTGAATTCAGCGCACTGATGGCTTTCTAGCGGTGTATAAAACCGCATGTGTCCCAGGAGGTGAGAGCTCCTCTTTACCATCTCAATATACTGTACATCACACTATAAGGACAAGGCCTAGCACAGCGTCCCTCAGCAAAAAAGCGCTGCAGGAAAACCCCCGGCGGCAACGCATCAGTTTTCTTGCAGCGCTTTTTGCAGAAACTCCACAAAGGTTTCCTCTGAGGACTTTCTGCCTCCATTATACCTATAGCGGCACAGTAGGTTTTTCCGTAGGTATAAGTGCTGCAATTTCCAAAAACTGCAACAGTTACCTACACACTCATACATATACATTCATATATACTCACACACACACACACACACACACCAAAAAAAGAAAAAAATATACTCACATTTGTGAAGCAGCAAGTGGATCCTCTGTCCCCACACGGGCCGATGTAAGCGATGACTCACTCTGAAGAGGAGGGGGAGGGGGGAAGTCCAGGCTTGCAGAGAGATCGCTTCCTAAGATTGCAGGGATAGCTGCTGCCCCTGGTGTGCTCCCGATGTATACTTTCCCTATATTAATAGGGAAAGTATACCACTGGCAGGAGGCGCCTGTGTGTAAGTGTCGAGGCCCTGGGAAACTGCTGGCAGCCGTGCTTCTTTATTCATTACAGCGCTACTGGCAGCCCCGAGCTTACCGATCCGGCCCCTGCCACTAGCAGTGCTCAGTTTATCAATGCAAATGCACTGGACAGGGGCCCGAACCAGCCCCGGACATCCCCATTGGGCCCCTGACCAGTGCTTCTGTATTGAGAAAATGAGCACTGACAGTCAAGGCTCGGGGCCTACCGGGGAATTCACCGGTTTCCCGGCGGGCCAGTCTGACCCTGCCTCTATGCATGCGCAGTAGCGCAAAAGTGGGACTTAGTGTCTAACTATATCGTCTCCTAGACCAATCCGGCAGCTCCATAGGACACACCTCCACGCATGCACAATAATGATGAAACTAGACTTAGTGTCTAACTGCGCCCTCTCTTACTCGTATACTGCATCGTGTGAGTGCTGCTTTATCACCGGCACAGATACCCACCAAAACAGTACCACAGGTAAGTATTCACCATATCGCCGTCTAGAAGGGAACTCAATGATTACCTAACTGAGATTTCTGGGTAGTTACGTGCTGTTCTGGATGTAAACACATCCACCTTTGTGGGTGTCCATAATGGAAAGGAAGAAGGAGTGACCCTTGTTAATGGGAACTATGTTGACCACGGGACTGTAACCGGACACACAGTTGGGGTACTATGTATACATGGAGATATAAGGGACTACCCAACTATGATTGTTTCCATCCAGACCCCCTGTGGAGAGAGCTGACATGAGGTAGGGGTTGTTAAAAACTTGCCCCATGACCTCATTCTGGGACGGGACTTTCCCCTGTTTTGGACTCTGTGGGGGGGGAAACAAGGGTCAGAGGACACAGCCCCAAAAATGCCACAGGTACTTGAACCTGAACCTAATGACCAGTACTCTAGGGTTCCTGCCATAGGGGTGGTAATGGTAAAAGAGGATTGTGGCTCTATGTCTCCCCTAGAGGTAATGGCAGGTGAAGCCGAGGAGGCTGGTACCCAACTTCAGATGTCAGATTTGAAAGTGTCTCATGATGACTTTGGTATTGCACAACACCAGGATCCTACTCTGCAATGGGCCTGTTAGTGTTATCAATGGTGTGTCTCAGCGCCCAGGCGCTGATGAGGTGTTTCCCTGCATGGTTGTCAACCAGGAGTTGTTATACCGAGTTGACAGGGTGAGAGGCGAGACCTTAGAGCAATTACTGGTACCCCCGCCTTATCGCCGGACGCTGCTGGAGTTGGCACATAAACATGTGCTAGGGGGTCGCCTAGGTGCCACAAAAACGCTGGACCGCATATTGCAGCGTTTTTATTGGCCGGGGGTATATCATGAGGTTAAAGAGTTTTGTGAAACATATCCAGAGTGTCAGCTGCATGCCCCCATGGCACATTTTCGAAGCCCACTGGTACCTCTGCCCATTATTGAGGTGCCCTTTGAAAGGATTGCCATGGACTTGGTAGGTCCTTTAGTTAAGTCTGCTCGAGGGCATCAGCATATTCTGGTAGTCATGGACTATGCTACTTGATATCTTGAAGCCATCCCTCCATGGCACACGTCGGCAAAGTTGATAGCCAAAGAGTTGTTCGCCATATTTTGCCGAATGGGACTACCCAAGGAGATCCTCACAGATCAGGGTACCCTGTTTATGTCTAAAGTCACCAGGGAATTGTGCAAACTCTTTAATATCAAACAGTTGCGTCCATCTGTTTACCATCCTCAGACAGACGGGTTAGTAGAACAGTTTAACAATACCTTAAAAAATATGCTGGGAAAAGGGGTGGGCAAGGATGGAAAAGACTGGGATGTTCTGTTACCCTATCTGATGTTTGCCATCCGTGAGGTACCGCAGGCTTCCACTGGGTTTTCCCCTTTCGAGTTGGTTTACAGCAGACATCCTAGGGGTCTCTTGGACGTTGCCAAAGAGACGTGGGAGCAAGAACCCACCCCCCACAAAAGTGTTATTGAACATATTGCTGGTATGCAGGACAGGATAGCGGCAGTCATGGCCATGGTTAGAGAGCATCTGCAGGAGGCCCAAAAGGCTCAAAGCCGTGTTTACAATAGGTTGGCAAGGGTAAGGACCTTTAAACCCGGTGACCGAGTACTTGTACTCATTCCCAATGTGGAGAGTAAGTTTATGGCCAAATGGCAAGGCCCCTATGAGGTAATGGAAAAGATAGGGGAAGGGAACTACAAGGTTCATCAGCCAGGTAGGAGAAAACCTGAACACGTCTATCATGTAAACCTGCTAAAGGCGCGGAAAGACAGAGAAAGTCTGCTGACAGGGAACCAAGAGAGTCTGCTTACAGGGAACCAGGAGAGTCTGCTTACAGGGAACCAAGAGAGTCTGCTTACAGAGAACCAGGAGAGTCTGCTTACAGGGAACCAGAAGAGTCTGCTTACAGAGAACCAGGAGAGTCTGCTTACAGGGAACCAGGAGAGTCTGCTTACAGAGAACCAGGAGAGTCTGCTTACAGGGAACCAGAAGAGTCTGCTTACAGGGAACCAAGAGAGTCTGCTTACAGGGAACCAGGAGAGTCTGCTTACAGGGAACCAGGAGAGTCTGCTTACAGGGAACCAGGAGAGTCTGCTTACAGGGAACCAGGAGAGTCTGCTTACAGGGAACCAGGAGAGTCTGCTTACAGGGAACCAGGAGAGTCTGCTTACAGGGAACCAGGAGAGTCTGCTTACAGGAAACCAGAAGAGTCTGCTTACAGGAAACCAGGAGAGTCTGCTTACAGGAAACCAGAAGAGTCTGCTTACAGGGAACCAGAAGAGTCTGCGTACAGGGAACCAAGAGAGTCTGCTTACAGGGAATCAGGAGAGTCTGCTTACAGGGAACCAAGAGAGTCTGCTTACAGGGAACCAGAAGAGTCTGCTGACAGGGAACCAGGAGAGTCTGCTGACAGGGAACCAGGAGAGTCTGCTGACAGGGAACCAGGAGAGTCTGCGTACAGGGAACCAAGAGAGTCTGCTTACAGGGAACCAAGAGAGTCTGCTTACAGGGAACCAAGAGAGTCTGCTTACAGGGAACCAGGAGAGTCTGCTTACAGGAAACCAGAAGAGTCTGCTTACAGGGAACCAAGAGAGTCTGCTTACAGGGAACCAGGAGAGTCTGCTTACAGGAAACCAGAAGAGTCTGCTTACAGGGAACCAAAAGAGTCTGCTGACAGGGAACCAGGAGAGTCTGCTGACAGGGAACCAGGAGAGTCTGCTTACAGGGAACCAAGAGAGTCTGCTTACAGGGAACCAGGAGAGTCTGCTTACAGGGAACCAGGAGAGTCTGCTTACAGGGAACCAGGAGAGTCTTCTTACAGAGAACCAGGAGAGTCTGCTGACAGGGAACCAGGAGAGTCTGCTTACAGGAAACCAAGAGAGTCTGCTTACAGGGAACCAGGAGAGTCTGCTGACAGGGAACCAGGAGAGTCTGCTTACAGGGAACCAGGAGAGTCTGCTGACAGGGAACCAGGAGAGTCTGCTTACAGGGAACCAGGAGAGTCTGCTTACAGGGAACCAAGAGAGTCTGCTTACAGGGAACCAGAAGAGTCTGCTTACAGGGAACCAAGAGAGTCTGCTTACAGGGAACCAGGAGAGTCTGCTGACAGGGAACCAGGAGAGTCTGCTTACAGGGAACCAAGAGAGTCTGCTTACAGGGAACCAGGAGAGTCTGCTTACAGGGAACCAGGAGAGTCTGCTTACAGGGAACCAGGAGAGTCTTCTTACAGAGAACCAGGAGAGTCTGCTGACAGGGAACCAGGAGAGTCTGCTTACAGGAAACCAAGAGAGTCTGCTTACAGGGAACCAGGAGAGTCTGCTGACAGGGAACCAGGAGAGTCTGCTTACAGGGAACCAGGAGAGTCTGCTGACAGGGAACCAGGAGAGTCTGCTTACAGGGAACCAGGAGAGTCTGCTTACAGGGAACCAAGAGAGTCTGCTTACAGGGAACCAGAAGAGTCTGCTTACAGGGAACCAAGAGAGTCTGCTTACAGGGAACCAGGAGAGTGCTTACAGGGAACCAGGAGAGTCTGCTTACAGGGAACCAGGAGAGTCTGCTTACAGGGAACCAGGAGAGTCTGCTTACAGGGAACCAAGAGAGTCTGCTTACAGGGAACCAGAAGAGTCTGCTTACAGGGAACCAAGAGAGTCTGCTGACAGGGAACCAGGAGAGTCTGCTTACAGGGAACCAGGAGAGTCTGCTTACAGGGAACCAGGAGAGTCTGCTTACAGGGAACCAGGAGAGTCTGCTTACAGGAAACCAGAAGAGTCTGCTTACAGGGAACCAGGAGAGTCTGCTTACAGGGAACCAGGAGAGTCTGCTTACAGGGAACCAGAAGAGTCTGCTTACAGGGAACCAAGAGAGTCTGCTTACAGGAAACCAAGAGAGTCTGCTTACAGGGAACCAGGAGAGTCTGCTGACAGGGAACCAGGAGAGTCTGCTTACAGGGAACCAGGAGAGTCTGCTGACAGGGAACCAGGAGAGTCTGCTTACAGGGAACCAGGAGAGTCTGCTTACAGGGAACCAAGAGAGTCTGCTTACAGGGAACCAGAAGAGTCTGCTTACAGGGAACCAAGAGAGTCTGCTTACAGGGAACCAGGAGAGTGCTTACAGGGAACCAGGAGAGTCTGCTTACAGGGAACCAGGAGAGTCTGCTTACAGGGAACCAGGAGAGTCTGCTTACAGGGAACCAAGAGAGTCTGCTTACAGGGAACCAGAAGAGTCTGCTTACAGGGAACCAAGAGAGTCTGCTGACAGGGAACCAGGAGAGTCTGCTTACAGGGAACCAGGAGAGTCTGCTTACAGGGAACCAGGAGAGTCTGCTTACAGGGAACCAGGAGAGTCTGCTTACAGGAAACCAGAAGAGTCTGCTTACAGGGAACCAGGAGAGTCTGCTTACAGGGAACCAGGAGAGTCTGCTTACAGGGAACCAGGAGAGTCTGCTTACAGGGAACCAGGAGAGTCTGCTTACAGGGAACCAGAAGAGTCTGCTTACAGGGAACCAAGAGAGTCTGCTTACAGGAAACCAAGAGAGTCTGCTTACAGGGAACCAGAAGAGTCTGCTGACAGGGAACCAGGAGAGTCTGCTTACAGGGAACCAGGAGAGTCTGCGTACAGGGAACCAAGAGAGTCTGCTTACAGGGAACCAAGAGAGTCTGCTTACAGGGAACCAAGAGAGTCTGCTTACAGGGAACCAGGAGAGTCTGCTTACAGGAAACCAGAAGAGTCTGCTTACAGGGAACCAAGAGAGTCTGCTGACAGGGAACCAGGAGAGTCTGCTTACAGGGAACCAGAAGAGTCTGCTGACAGGGAACCAGGAGAGTCTGCTTACAGGGAACCAAGAGAGTCTGCTAACAGGGAACCAGGAGAGTCTGCTTACAGGGAACCAGGAGAGTCTGCTGACAGGGAACCAGGAGAGTCTTCTTACAGAGAACCAGGAGAGTCTGCTGACAGGGAACCAGGAGAGTCTGCTTACAGGAAACCAAGAGAGTCTGCTTACAGGGAACCAGGAGAGTCTGCTGACAGGGAACCAGGAGAGTCTGCTTACAGGGAACCAGGAGAGTCTGCTGACAGGGAACCAGGAGAGTCTGCTTACAGGGAACCAGGAGAGTCTGCTTACAGGGAACCAAGAGAGTCTGCTTACAGGGAACCAGAAGAGTCTGCTTACAGGGAACCAAGAGAGTCTGCTTACAGGGAACCAGGAGAGTCTGCTTACAGGGAACCAGGAGAGTCTGCTTACAGGGAACCAAGAGAGTCTGCTTACAGGGAATCAGGAGAGTCTGCTTACAGGGAACCAGGAGAGTCTGCTTACAGGAAACCAGAAGAGTCTGCTTACAGGGAACCAAGAGAGTCTGCTTACAGGGAACCAGAAGAGTCTGCTGACAGGGAACCAGGAGAGTCTGCTTACAGGGAACCAAGAGAGTCTGCTTACAGGGAACCAGGAGAGTCTGCTTACAGGGAACCAGGAGAGTCTGCTTACAGGGAACCAGGAGAGTCTTCTTACAGAGAACCAGGAGAGTCTGCTGACAGGGAACCAGGAGAGTCTGCTTACAGGAAACCAAGAGAGTCTGCTTACAGGGAACCAGGAGAGTCTGCTGACAGGGAACCAGGAGAGTCTGCTTACAGGGAACCAGGAGAGTCTGCTGACAGGGAACCAGGAGAGTCTGCTTACAGGGAACCAGGAGAGTCTGCTTACAGGGAACCAAGAGAGTCTGCTTACAGGGAACCAGAAGAGTCTGCTTACAGGGAACCAAGAGAGTCTGCTTACAGGGAACCAGGAGAGTGCTTACAGGGAACCAGGAGAGTCTGCTTACAGGGAACCAGGAGAGTCTGCTTACAGGGAACCAGGAGAGTCTGCTTACAGGGAACCAAGAGAGTCTGCTTACAGGGAACCAGAAGAGTCTGCTTACAGGGAACCAAGAGAGTCTGCTGACAGGGAACCAGGAGAGTCTGCTTACAGGGAACCAGGAGAGTCTGCTTACAGGGAACCAGGAGAGTCTGCTTACAGGGAACCAGGAGAGTCTGCTTACAGGAAACCAGAAGAGTCTGCTTACAGGGAACCAGGAGAGTCTGCTTACAGGGAACCAGGAGAGTCTGCTTACAGGGAACCAGGAGAGTCTGCTTACAGGGAACCAGGAGAGTCTGCTTACAGGGAACCAGAAGAGTCTGCTTACAGGGAACCAAGAGAGTCTGCTTACAGGAAACCAAGAGAGTCTGCTTACAGGGAACCAGAAGAGTCTGCTGACAGGGAACCAGGAGAGTCTGCTTACAGGGAACCAGGAGAGTCTGCGTACAGGGAACCAAGAGAGTCTGCTTACAGGGAACCAAGAGAGTCTGCTTACAGGGAACCAAGAGAGTCTGCTTACAGGGAACCAGGAGAGTCTGCTTACAGGAAACCAGAAGAGTCTGCTTACAGGGAACCAAGAGAGTCTGCTGACAGGGAACCAGGAGAGTCTGCTTACAGGGAACCAGAAGAGTCTGCTGACAGGGAACCAGGAGAGTCTGCTTACAGGGAACCAAGAGAGTCTGCTTACAGGGAACCAGGAGAGTCTGCTTACAGGGAACCAGGAGAGTCTGCTGACAGGGAACCAGGAGAGTCTTCTTACAGAGAACCAGGAGAGTCTGCTGACAGGGAACCAGGAGAGTCTGCTTACAGGAAACCAAGAGAGTCTGCTTACAGGGAACCAGGAGAGTCTGCTGACAGGGAACCAGGAGAGTCTGCTTACAGGGAACCAGGAGAGTCTGCTGACAGGGAACCAGGAGAGTCTGCTTACAGGGAACCAGGAGAGTCTGCTTACAGGGAACCAAGAGAGTCTGCTTACAGGGAACCAGAAGAGTCTGCTTACAGGGAACCAAGAGAGTCTGCTTACAGGGAACCAGGAGAGTCTGCTTACAGGGAACCAGGAGAGTCTGCTTACAGGGAACCAAGAGAGTCTGCTTACAGGGAACCAGAAGAGTCTGCTTACAGGGAACCAAGAGAGTCTGCTTACAGGGAACCAGGAGAGTCTGCTTACAGGGAACCAGGAGAGTCTGCTTACAGGGAACCAAGAGAGTCTGCTTACAGGGAATCAGGAGAGTCTGCTTACAGGGAACCAGGAGAGTCTGCTTACAGGGAACCAAGAGAGTCTGCTTACAGGGAACCAAGAGAGTCTGCTTACAGGGAACCAGGAGAGTCTGCTTACAGAGAACCAGGAGAGTCTGCTTACAGGGAACCAGGAGAGTCTGCTTACAGGGAACCAAGAGAGTCTGCTTACAGGGAATCAGGAGAGTCTGCTGACAGGGAACCAGGAGAGTCTGCTTACAGGGAACCAGGAGAGTCTGCTTACAGGGAACCAAGAGAGTCTGCTTACAGGGAACCAGGAGAGTCTGCTTACAGAGAACCAGGAGAGTCTGCTTACAGGGAACCAGGAGAGTCTGCTTACAGGGAACCAAGAGAGTCTGCTTACAGGGAACCAGGAGAGTCTGCTGACAGGGAACCAGGAGAGTCTGCTTACAGGGAACCAGGAGAGTCTGCTTACAGGGAACCAGAAGAGTCTGCTTACAGGGAACCAGGAGAGTCTGCTTACAGGGAACCAGGAGAGTCTGCTTACAGGGAACCAAGAGAGTCTGCGTACAGGGAACCAAGAGAGTCTGCTTACAGGGAACCAAGAGAGTCTGCTTACAGGGAACCAAGAGAGTCTGCTTACAGGGAACCAGGAGAGTCTGCTTACAGAGAACCAGGAGAGTCTGCTTACAGGGAACCAGGAGAGTCTGCTTACAGGGAACCAGGAGAGTCTGCTTACAGGGAACCAGAAGAGTCTGCTTACTGGGAACCAAGAGAGTCTGCTTACAGGGAACCAGGAGAGTCTGCTTACAGGGAACCAAGAGAGTCTGCGTACAGGGAACCAAGAGAGTCTGCTTACAGGGAACCAGGAGAGTCTGCTTACAGGAAACCAGAAGAGTCTGCTTACAGGGAACCAAGAGAGTCTGCTTACAGGGAACCAGGAGAGTCTGCTTACAGGGAACCAAGAGAGTCTGCTTACAGGGAACCAAGAGAGTCTGCTTACAGGGAACCAGGAGAGTCTGCTTACAGAGAACCAGGAGAGTCTGCTTACAGGGAACCAGGAGAGTCTGCTTACAGGGAACCAAGAGAGTCTGCTTACAGGGAACCAGGAGAGTCTGCTGACAGGGAACCAGGAGAGTCTGCTTACAGGGAACCAGGAGAGTCTGCTTACAGGGAACCAGAAGAGTCTGCTTACAGGGAACCAGGAGAGTCTGCTTACAGGGAACCAGGAGAGTCTGCTTACAGGGAACCAAGAGAGTCTGCGTACAGGGAACCAAGAGAGTCTGCTTACAGGGAACCAAGAGAGTCTGCTTACAGGGAACCAAGAGAGTCTGCTTACAGGGAACCAGGAGAGTCTGCTTACAGAGAACCAGGAGAGTCTGCTTACAGGGAACCAGGAGAGTCTGCTTACAGGGAACCAAGAGAGTCTGCTTACAGGGAACCAGGAGAGTCTGCTGACAGGGAACCAGGAGAGTCTGCTTACAGGGAACCAGGAGAGTCTGCTTACAGGGAACCAGAAGAGTCTGCTTACAGGGAACCAGGAGAGTCTGCTTACAGGGAACCAGGAGAGTCTGCTTACAGGGAACCAAGAGAGTCTGCGTACAGGGAACCAAGAGAGTCTGCTTACAGGGAACCAAGAGAGTCTGCTTACAGGGAACCAAGAGAGTCTGCTTACAGGGAACCAGGAGAGTCTGCTTACAGAGAACCAGGAGAGTCTGCTTACAGGGAACCAGGAGAGTCTGCTTACAGGGAACCAGGAGAGTCTGCTTACAGGGAACCAGAAGAGTCTGCTTACAGGGAACCAAGAGAGTCTGCTTACAGGGAACCAGGAGAGTCTGCTTACAGGGAACCAAGAGAGTCTGCGTACAGGGAACCAAGAGAGTCTGCTTACAGGGAACCAAGAGAGTCTGCTTACAGGGAACCAAGAGAGTCTGCTGACAGGGAACCAGGAGAGTCTGCTTACAGGGAACCAGGAGAGTCTGCTTACAGGAAACCAGAAGAGTCTGCTTACAGGGAACCAAGAGAGTCTGCTTACAGGGAACCAAGAGAGTCTGCTGACAGGGAACCAGGAGAGTCTGCTTACAGGGAACCAGGAGAGTCTGCTTACAGGGAACCAGGAGAGTCTTCTTACAGAGAACCAGGAGAGTCTGCTGACAGGGAACCAGGAGAGTCTGCTGACAGGGAACCAGGAGAGTCTGCTGACAGGGAATCAAGAGAGTCTGCTTACAGGGAACCAGGAGAGTCTGCTTACAGGGAACCTGGAGAGTCTGCTGACAGGGAACCAAGAGAGTCTGCTTACAGGGAACCAGGAGAGTCTGCTTACAGGGAACCAAGAGAGTCTGCTTACAGGGAACCAGGAGAGTCTGCTGACAGGGAACCAAGAGAGTCTGCTTACAGGGAACCAAGAGAGTCTGCTTACATGGAACCAGGAGAGTCTGCTTACAGGGAACCAGGAGAGTCTGCTTACAGGGAACCAGGAGAGTCTGCTTACAGGGAACCAGGAGAGTCTGCTTACAGGAAACCAGAAGAGTCTGCTTACAGGGAACCAAGAGAGTCTGCTTACAGGGAACCAGAAGAGTCTGCTGACAGGGAACCAAGAGAGTCTGCTTACAGGGAACCTGGAGAGTCTGCTGACAGGGAATTAGAGAGTCTGCTTACAGGGAACCAAGAGAGTCTGCTTACAGGGAACCAGGAGAGTCTGTTTACAGGGAACCAGGAGAGTCTGCTTACAGGGAACCAGGAGAGTCTGCTGACAGGGAACCAAGAGAGTCTGCTCACAGGGAACCAGGAGAGTCTGCTGACAGGGAACCAAGAGAGTCTGCTTACAGGGAACCAAGAGAGTCTGCTTACAGGGAACCAGGAGAGTCTGCTTACAGGGAACCAGGAGAGTCTTCTGACAGGGAACCAGGAGAGTCTTCTGACAGGGAACCAGGAGAGTCTGCTTACAGAAAGGTCTCCAGCTAAACTGTCTCCCGTGAAATCCCCGCAGGCTGTAGTTGGGCCTACAGAGGTAGTAGCAGGGGTAGGAATAGCAGAGACCCTCAAAAAAACCCAGCAACAAGAGTGCAAAGAGTTTGCAGCTAGGAACACAGATGTGTTCTCTGAGCAACCCGGGCGTACATCTCTAATCAAACATGATATTGTTACTGAGCCCCATGTGAAAGTACTCAAAACAAAAAAGAGAAGACACCGAGCAGACTTTTAGTGTAAATGTTTGTGGAAACCAAAATGAAAGATATCCAAAATATATGGTAATAATAGTGACCCAAATGGCCTCTCACCTGATGTGGTTGTGACCCGTTCACAACCACATAAAGAAATTCTTTATTTGTATATAGAAGGAGGGAGCAGCACGTCCAAAGAGCACCGATCAGGGAACAACCGGGAAAGAGAATGATACGAAGAAGGCAATAGACCACGCTCGAGGTCACACTAGAATTTATTGGTTAAAAGGTGCACAACGCTAAAACACCGCGTTTTGAAAACAGCACCACTTTTCATCTGACACTTTCTGTCATAGAAAGCTGGTCTACGCTACGCCAT